>NW_025064866.1:0-222054 GCF_014595645.1 Diaporthe citri
CTTTGCTTATTTAAATTATTATAATATTAATATTTATTATTTTATTATTTTAAGATTAAATATTATTCTTTCTTATTATAATATTAAAAACAGCCTTATATTATTATAAGGTAAAGCAAAAGGTTTTAAAAATATTTAATTACTCTTTATAATTAAGTTAAGCTTTTATTATTAAAGTTAAGCTATTAGTTATTAATAATATTTTATACTTATTTAGCTAACTTTAAGCCTTTATTATATAAGCTAATTAATTAAATTAAGTAAGAAATTTTATTATTCCTTCCTTATAACGTTATTATAATATAATTAAGCTAAGCTTAATATATTTTTACTTAAAAAGGTTTTTAAATGTAAGGTAAATCTTCTTTAAGAAGCTTTTTAATTACCCCTTAAATATTTTTATAAAATTAATATAAGGTAAAAATTAATTATAAAAAGTTTTTAATTAATTAAATATAAAAAAAATTAAGTTCCTTTAATGCTAACTACTTCCTTATTTATTATAAATTTAGCCCTTATCTTTATTAGCTAAATTGCTAAGTATTCTTAAAATAAAAGTTCCTTAAAATAAGGAAGAGCTTAATAAGCTATTATTATTCTTTTTAAGTCTTATTATATTAAGTCTTATATAATTATATTATAAATTTATAATATAAAAGAATTTTAAATATATATTATGGGCTAACTTTAGGTTATTTATTATAAGGTGCTTAAATAAGGTTTATATTTAAAGTATAAAGAAAGAGGTTTGCTCTCCGTTTGCATTTATGCCAAAGCCTATTCTTATAAGGCCAAAGCTTGCTAATTAATTATAAGAAGCAAAACTTAAACCATAATATATCCTCTTTTTTTAAATCCTTATAATAAGCTTAAAAGGATAGCTATATAATAAAAAATAAAGGATACTATAATTTAATTATAAATTAAATATTATTCTTTACCTAGCTATTTAATTATACCTTAGCGCCTTTTAAATATGCTAAAAGCCTAGCTTATTTTCCATAATTAACGCACCTTTAGCCCCTATAATTTAATGCATTAAGTAATAAGAGTAATTATTTAAGCATAAGTTAGCTGCTAAGCTAATAGCATTCTTATAATTCTTTAATATAAACTATTTATATATGCTTCCTTACTTAAAGCTTTAATAGTATAGAATTATTATATGCTTTATAATTAATTAATATTTAATATATTAATAATTTGCTTTTTTAATAAAATCCCCCTTAAGGCTAAATATATCTTATAATGCTGCATTAATTAATATATAGCTAGCGCGCTTTAAGCTTAGGCTGGCATTAAGCCAGCCATACCTTAAGCCTTACCCTATAGGAAAACTTTACACCCCCTTAAATAAACTCCTCCCCTTTACTAACCTTAATTAATAAAAGCTATATCCTTATTTTTTTTATAATAATTAAAGTAATTATGCTTATAATAATTAAGCTAATTATATATAAAATACTTAACTTTACTTATTAAAATTATTATAATATTAATATTTATTGCTTTATTATTTTAAGATTAAGTATTATCCTTCTTTATTATAACGTTAAAAATATCTTTATATTACCATAAGGTAAAGTAAAAAGCCTTAAATATTTCTAATTATTTCTTATAATTAAGATAAACTTTTACTATAAAAATTAAGCAATTAATTATTAATAATATTTTATATTTATTTAGCTAATTTTAAGCTTTTATTATATAAGCTATTTAATTAAATTAAGTAATAAATTTTATTGTTTCCTTTTTAAAGCATTATTATAATATAATTAAGCTAAGCTTAATATACCTTTACTTAAAAAAGTTTTTAAGTATAAGGCAAACCTTTTTTAAAAAGCTTTTTAGCTATTTCTTAAATATTTTTATAAAATTAATATAAAGTAAAAATTATTTATAAAAAGTTCTTAATTAATTAAATATATAAAAGAATTAAGCCCCTTTAATATTAATTACTTCCTTATTTATTATAAATTTAATCCTTATCTTTATTAATTAAATTACTAAGTATTCTTATAATAAAAGTTTTTTAAAATAAGAAAGGATTTAGCAAGTTATTATTATTCTTTTTAAGTTTTATTATATTAAGTTTTATATAATTATATTATAGCTTTATAATGCAAGAAAGCTTTAAATATATATTATAGGCTTACCTTATGCTTTTAAAGCTAAAGGTATTTAAATAAGGTTTATATTTAAAGTGCAAAGAAAGAGGTTTGCTTCTCGTTTATACTTACGTTAAAGCCTATTCTTATAAAGCTAAAGCCTGCTAATTAATTATAATAAATAAAGCTTAAACTATAATAATAAGTATTTATAAAGGTGGATTTTAAAAAGGCTATATTAATAAAGTTTAAGGCTTAAAAAGTATTTTATAAAAATATAAATTATATTACTAGCTAACATAATTTATAAAGCAAAGAAAAATAATTAAAATTTAATTACTTTTTTAATATAAAATGAGTTAATAAACTTAAATTTTAAATATTAAGTTATCCTTAATTAATTTATATTATTATATTATAAGCACTTAAATTAATAATATATTATGCTTTTTAAAGGTTATATTATTTTAATTAGCTCTTTTTAATATTAAAGCTATTAATAAAATAAGTAATAAAAAGGAAAATAAAAATATAAAAAGCTTATACTCTTTAAGAATTATTATATAAATAATTAAATAAAAGTTTATTAAAAAATAAAGTAAAAAAGGAGGAAGAAAAAGGCATAATTAATAATATAAATTAAAAGGGTAAGAATTAATAATAAGTAAAAAAATGTTATATTAAGCTTTTTATTAATTAATAAATTAAATTTAAAAAGGAAGTAATTTAATTAAGTTAAAAAGGGTATTACGTTTTATTTTATAAAATAAATAATAAAATTTTATAAAAGGTTTTATTAATAATTAATATTATAAATAATAAATAATACTTATAAATTAAAATTTTCCTAATTATAATTATAATAAATAAAATAGCTATTAAGGTTATAAAAAGATTTAATTAAGTTATAAAATAAATATTATTATTAAATAAATAATAATTTAAAAGTTATTACTTTTAAAAAATATATTAATTTATATATATATAAAAAAAGTTATAAAGTTAATAAAAAAGGTTAATAAGAAGTTTTTATAATTAAATAAATATTAATATTAAAATAATTACTTACTTTCTTTATTTTAAGTAATAAAAGGCTATTAATAAATTATTTTAAGCTTTAAACTTTAATAATAACTTAAAAACTTAACTTAAATTTCTTATTTCCATCTTTTTTTTTTTCTTTCCTTTTATATTAATTTATTAAAATATTAATAATTACTTAAAATATTAATAATTACTTAAAATTATCTTTTTATATTTAATTATCTTTATAATATATATTAAATTAAATATTAATTTATTTAATTTAAATAAAGTTATTCTTTAAATTTTTTTTAAAAACCCCTTTACTTAAATAAATCTTTTAATTATATACTTTTTTATTAATAACATTAAATACTTTTTAACTTTATTATATTTTCCTTTCTTTAATATTTTATTATTAAGTTAATTTAAGATTATATTATTAATAATATTTAAATTTTATACCTTATTTAAGCTTTCTTAAATTATTAAAAGTTTATTTCCCTTTTAAGCAATATCTTTACTTTAATTATTTAAATCTTACCTTTCTTTAAAGATTATAATTTTTATAAAATCCTTATATATTATGTTAATAATAATTCTTTTAATAATAACTTTCTTAATATAACTTTATACTTTATATAATATATTATATTTTTAATTATATTTATTAAATATTAAAATATTATTCTTTATAATTATTATTTTAAGTAATATATTAATATTTATTTTAAATCTAAATTAAATAATAATTATAAGCTTAATTATATTAATTAACTATTTCTTTATTATATCTTATATTCTTAATATTAATAATAATAAATATTTAAATTATATTTATTATACTTATTTAAGTTATAAATATAATATTAATAATCTTATTTTTTTTATTAATATATTTCTTTTTATATTATAAAAATAAGTTTATAAAAAATAATTATATAAATAATATAATATAATTACTTATTATTTAATTAAGTAAATAAATCTTTTAGGAAATTATTAAAGTATTATAAGGATAATATAAAACTTTTAAATTAATTAATTAATAATTTATATAAAGAGTTAATTATAAAAAATTAAAGTAAAAATATAATATTAATAATAATATAAAAGAATTATAAGTAAATTATATTTATATTAAAAAGTAATAAATAATATAATAAAAGAAAGTAAAAAATAATAAATATAAAGAGAAAAAAAATAAAAATAAAAGCAAATTTAAAAGTTAAATAAAATTATATTGCTTTTTATATAATAATATAATTATTTTTTTATAAAGTTAATAAAGTATTAAGTTATAATTATATTAATTATCTTTTTTATATTATTAAATAATATAATAAGACTTTAACTTTTAACTTAAATTATTCTCTTTATCTTTTTATTTAACTTATAAAGTAAAATAATAATTTTATAATAACATTATTTTAAGTAATAATAAATATTAAAGCTACCTTAAATAAAAATTATAATGGCTTTTTAAATAAGTTATTTATAAGCTTTTAAAAGTTTTATATTAATAAAATTTTATTAAAAGCCTTATTATTTTTTATATAATTAAAAGCTTTTTTATATTTTTTTTTAAGTTTTATACTAAGCTCCTTTTATTTTCCTTATAATAACCTTTAATATATATTATAATAATTTCTCATTATAATTATATATTAAAAAACAATTTATTAAAGCTATTACTTTATTAAAATTAATATTTATTTACTTATTATCTTTACTTTTAAGTTATAATATCTTTATTAAATATAAAATAATATAGCTATAAATTCTTATTTACCTTTTTAAAAATTATAAAAAGTATTATTTTAATAAAGCCTTTATTATTATTTTATATTATATTTATAACTTTATAAAATTAATTATTTATTATTTTTAAGTTAATATTATTTTAAGCTTTATATAATATAAATTTAAGATAGGCATAGAAATTCCGTTTAACCCACCTAAAATAAAGCGGAAGAGGAGGCGAGATCCTAATAAAGGACCGGCCCTAAAGCGATGGCAAGTTAATTATTGGCTAATGAAAAGAATTCCCGGCTTTCACGGACTTACGGCAATCCTCCCTAAGACAGCTTAGGCCTAGAATATCGCGTAATAGGAAATAGTTAACGCCTATTATAGTTTATTATTAGCGGGTTATAGCCTAAGGATGGAATTATGGCGAGAAAATTAAAATAATAAAAGTATATAAAAAGAAAGGGGATGAAATTAAAAGAAAATAATAACTTAATATAAAGAGTTTTAAAGAAAATAATTTAAAGTTATATTAAATTAAAGGTAAAGCTTATAAAAAGTAAAGCTTAATTAGCTAAGTATATTAAGCTAGCATTATTATCTTAATTTATAAAGATTTATAAAAAAGTACTTAAAAATTATAAAAAAGATATAATAAGTATATAACTAATTATTATAATTATTATGCTTTATAAGAAAAAATAAAGATTAAAATAAAGCTAAGGGAGAAATCTTAATAACTTTAAATAAAACGCTTTTATTAAGATCTTATTATAAGTTATTATTAATTCTTAAGTAATAATAAACATAATAAATTAAAACTTAATTTTTATTAATTATATAATAAATTAACTTAACTTTATTAAGAGTTTCTTAAATGCTAAATTCATTAAAAATTATAAAGAACTTATAATTAATAATATAAAACATAATAAAAACTTATAGCTTTTAAATAATTAAATATAAGTATTTATTAAAAACTTTATAATAATAAGTATTATATTAAAAGAATTAATTAAGGTTATAAAGGGGTTATAAAAAATATTTATAAAGATTATAATATTAATAATACTTTAAAAGCATTTAATATTAAAGATTATATATAATATATAAATAATATTATAAAGAGTTATATTAATTTTTAAAGTAAAAGCATTATTAAGAATTTATAAAGAGATTAAAAAGAGGTTATAAAGAAATATTAAGAAAATCTTATTATTTTATATTATTTTTAATAATTTTTTTATAATATTAATAATAACTCTTTATATATCCTTTTACTTAAGGTTAATAATAAACTTATAAAAAGGCTATAAAGGAATTATAAATACTTATTTATAGCTTAAATATAAGGAATTATAATAATATAGCTTTTCTTAATATAATGCTTAATATATTAATAATAAAAATATAGATTATTTATTATATAACTTTAAATAATAATAATAAAGTAAATCTTATTAATAATTATAAAGAACTTATTAAGAATATATTAAAATATTTTAAAAATTTAATTAAAGATTAAAATATAATTTATACCCTTAATATTTTTAAAAAAGGTAAAGAAGGCTTATAAAGTAATTATAATAAACTTATAAAGTACTTTTTATATATCTTTAGTTAAAAGTAACTTAAGAAATTAAGCTACTTAAAATATTATTATTAAATTAATAATATAAAAAATAAGCTTATTTTTAAAAAAGTATATAATATTAATAATAATCTTATAATTAAAGTTATAATTATTTTTTAAAGTAAACTTAAATCTTTATAAAGTAAAATTATAAAGTTAATAATAATAATAAAACTTTATAATAATTTTTAAAGTCTTTGCCTTTATATTATATTTAATATTCTTTAATAAATAATTAAAAATATCTTTTTAAAATTATTTAATTATTATTAAATTAATTTATTTATTATGTTTTATAAATAAATATATAACTTATTTATATTATTTATATATAATAAAAGGGGGTATATTTTTCAATAATATAAAAGTTAATTAAATTAATTATAATCTTTATTATTATTATTTTTAAAAATAAAGTTTATAATTCCTTATTAAACTTAATAAATACTTTTTTTATTTATAATATATTAAGTTAAATAAAAAAGTTTTTATATTAAAAAATAAGGTAATATTTATATTTTATTATAAAAAAGATTATAATATTTATATTAAGGATAATGCCTTAAAATTAAATATAAGTATATTTTTTAATTAAGGTAAATTAAAAAGCAAAAGTAAATATTATATTCTTTTTATCTTTATTAATATTATCTTTCTTAATAATTATATTTTTTAAAAAAAAATTATAAAAAAAGGAATTATTTATAATAATTTAATAATATATTATATTATCCTTATAATTATTCTTTTCCTTATTAAAAGTAATTCTTATATTAAGTTCTTTATATTTAATAAGAAATATAATGTAATTAATATTAATAGCTTTATAATTAATATACTTTATTTATATAAGATATTAATTATAATATTATTAATGCTTTATTGATAAGTAATTTAAAAATTAATAATTAATTTTATTATAAATATAATACTTTTTATTTCTTAAAGTATTTTATTAATTATTATAATAAAAGTTATATTAAGAATAAAAGCTATTATTATTAAAGTTACCTTAATTAAAGTTACCTTAATTAAAGTTATTATAATTAAAGCCTTTTTAATTATATTTATTATAACTTAATAGCTTATTATCTTAATATTAATAATTAATATAATATATTTTATTTTCCTTATTATTAGCATTTTAATTATCTTTATTATAATATTAATTAGCATTATATTAAAAATTAAGTTGAAAAAGAATTTTAATCTTAAAAATAATAATTTATATAAGTATTTAAAATTAAAAAGTATATGCTATAATTTTAATATGCTTATATAAGTATAAATAATTATTATTTATAAAAAGTTATTTATTTAATAAAGTATATTAAGTACTTATTAATATAATTATAATTTATTAAATTATAATAATTATAATTAATTCCTAGTTAATAAACTTAGTAAGTAGGTTTATATTTAAGGAACGTTTAAGGTAATGATATTTTAAGCAATATATAATAATAATAAATTAAAAGCCTTATAGCTATTTAAGGTAAATACTTAAATTAACTATTAAAAAGCTATCTTAAGTTAATGCTATTTATTAATAATAAGCATA
This sequence comes from Diaporthe citri, assembly GCF_014595645.1. NCBI lineage: Eukaryota > Fungi > Ascomycota > Sordariomycetes > Diaporthales > Diaporthaceae > Diaporthe > Diaporthe citri. Next base: position 8,075 of record NW_025064866.1, read on the forward strand.
ATCTTATATAATTTATCTTTTTAGCTTATTAATAAAACCTACTTACTTAATTTACCTAGCTTATTACTTACTTAGCTTACTTAGCTTACTTTAAATAATTTAATAACCTTAGTTATTAAGTAATTTAGGTTATATAACCTTTTAAGTTATGCCTTCTTTTATAAGCCTATTCTGCTAGCTTATGGGGTTTATCTATACCTTTAAGGAATTAATAGTACTCCCCTGGTTTTATCCTATTACATTTATAATATTATTCCCCTCCTCCTTTGCTTTTTATCTTAAAAAGTCTTATTAGTATATTTTTCTTCTTCTTCTTTATTTCCCTGCTAAGTTTTGCCTATTATCTTTTTATTATGCAATTTTTTTTATATTTACTAATTATATTTTCTTATATAGAAAAGTTTTATTTTAAGAAATAAAATTAATACCTTTAATTATTTACTTTTATTAAGCAATTTAATTTTAAAGTTATGCTATATACTTTTTATGCTTTTAAGAGGTTATTATATAAGATAATAAATAGCGTAAAGCGCTGCTCTTAATGTATTTATTAAGGTTGCTTATGTAATAATTATGGGATGTTAGTTTTTACTTATAAGTATCTTTTAATTTTTTTTATAAATTTTATTAATATATAATGTAATTTTTTATATTATAGCGGAGAATAAAAAGCTTTAGGCTAAGAAGCATAAAGTAAAGGATAAGTTAAAGAATGCATATTATTATATTCTTAAGATTTTAAATTAAGTTTATGTTAAGATTACTAAGTCTTTATTTCGTTTAAAGCATTTATATATTTAGCGTTAATTGCTAGCTAAGCAGGGCGCGAAAATAATTAATATTAGTTTAAAGTTCCTTAATAAATTAAATAAGCAGAAGCGTTAAAAGCTAAAGCTATAGCATTTTGCTTATAAAGCTAAGGGCTTTATTATATTAAAGTTTTAATCCTTAAGTTCTTTTAGCATGGTTAATTAGGAGTTAATTATTATTAATATAGGTAAGGATTAATTAGTTTTTCTTAATAATATATTTAAAGTGCCTCTTAATAGTTTGCTAAGTTTTAAATAAGTTCTTATAAATTATCCTTATTATTATATCCTTCTTATTTAATTAGGTATTTTATTATCTTTTTATATATTTAATAATTTAAGATGCATTTTACCTTATATTTTAATTTATAATTATTAAGCTTGATGCTAATAGTTAATATTGCATTAGCTAATGTAAATTTTAATATAAAGATATAAAAGATTAAGTAAATTCTTATTTCTTTTAATAATATAAGTTTATAGTTTATTTTTAATATTCTTTCTTTAACTTTAAATAATTTAATCTTTTTAAAGTTAAGTTTATTATTAAGTTGCTTAATTTTAATTTATTTTTTATAAAATAAGTAAATTATATCTTCCCTTTTAAAGGTTAATCCTTTTAACCTTTATTAATTTACCTATTTTATTATGCATTTTTAAATAAACTTTAAGTTTATTATAATTTTCTTATAAATATCTTTAATTTATTTTATATAGTTAATAGTTTATAATATTTTTATATTAAAAATTAAGTATTAATAAATATTTAAATTAAATTTATAATTAGGGTAAAATAGCGAAATATTAATAATATGTATATTTACATTATTATATATAAATTATGCTAGTAATAGTAATAATACTTAATTATTTTATTAATAGTTAATATAATAGTATATATATTATTTTAATATTTAATTAAATTATTTTATTTATTTATTTATTTATAAATATATTATTATTAAGAGTTTATGCTTAGTTCTTAGTTATTTTATTAAAAAAGATTAAAAGTTTAATGTAAATAGCTTATCTTAATTTAATATAATTTTATTTAGCAGCTTATATTAGCTAATAATTATTTTAAGGAATATATAAACAACTTCTTTTGTTATGCTAAATTCCTTATAAGGTATAAAGTATATATACTTTATAAACTTATTTATTATAACTAAGATGCTATTATAGCTAATTTTTATTATTAATTCCTTAAATAAGGAAAGCTTAATAATAAAGTTTAAGCTAATTAACTTTTATAACCTATTTAGTATTGGTAATAGTTATAATAGCCTATATGGCTTATATTTTATAAGCTTACTTTAATTATAAAGATTGCATTTATTAATAACTTAAGCGACTTTTTATTTTGCGTTGGGGAAGTTTTAGTATTATCTTAGCCTTAAGTATATAGCTTAAATGCCTTAATAGCTATATATTAGTGCTTTATAAAGTTCTTTAATAACTTTCTTTTAGAAAGCTGCTAAGAGGTAGTGTTTTCTTTTATAAAATAGGGTTTTATTAATATTTTAAAGCTGCTTCTTTTTATTATTTAAAATGTTTTTATAACTTTATTTAGCTTAATTAAGTTAATTTATAATAAATTATACTTAATAGGCCATTGTAATTTATTGTTTTAATAAATTATTTTTTAATTAATTTATGGCGAATCGCCCTTTTAGGCATTTTATGCCTAGGCTTTTATTTGGGTTTTTATGGAGTACTGTATAGGTTTTGGGTGGAACCTCCTGCTAATAATTTAATTATTTATTAAGGGCATTTACCCTTTTATTTTTAAATTTCTTTTAATATATAATTTTAGCATTAAATTGCGAAAGATATTTTAATTATTTAATTTATTATTTATTAAGCTCCTTAGTAGTTATAAAATATATTAGGTTTTTATAATTTATAAATACTTATATTTAGTATTTTATTTTAATTAAGTAATATTCCTATTCTTTAAATGCTTTAATAATTGCTATAAATTCCTTATTATATATTAAGTAGTTAAGTTTAAATTTATTAAGTTTTTATAAAAAGAATATAATGAGGTAAAATTATTCTTATTTATTATATTATCTTAATTCTTTTTTAATAGTAAAGTTTAAGGCATTGATGCCTATTTTATAAACTTTTTTAAGGTTTGCTTTTATAAATATAAGTTTTAAAAGAACTTATTCCTTAATTTTATGAAATACATTTTATTTTTCCTTTTCTTATTTAAAGGGTTAATCCTTTTTAATAAGGTTAATTAATAATATAAATAATTCTTTATAATTCTTAATATATTATTAATAAAAGTTAATATAACCTTAAAAGCCCTTAACTTCCTTAATATTAATTAAAGTTAGCTAATTCTTAATTATTGCGATTTTAAAGGCTTGCATCTTAATTTCTCTTAATTAAATTATATATTTAAGAAAGTTAACTTCTTGCATATAAAAGTAACTCTTTTTAGTTTTATTAAAAGTTTAACGTTTTAAAGAATTTAAAGGACTTAATATATATACTGCTTATATTACTTAAGCATCCTTAAAAAAATTAAGATATTATTTAAGTAAATTATTATAAAGTAATTAAAATATTTTTATAAAATATTATTAATTATCGCTTAAAAAAAAGCAAGCGTATTAATAAAGCTAAAGGGCATAACTAAGTATTTAAAGTAACCATACTTTATTTTAAAGGCAGTTTTTTATTTTTTTTTATATTTTATTTTAATAAGGTTATAAGCACCTTTAAGATTTAATATTATAAATTATTATGCTTCTTAAAGTTTATTACGTAATTTCTTAATAAGCAAAAAGAAGTATTAATTTTTAATTATAATTTTATTAAGTTATTAATAATTTATATAAAGATATAGTTTTTTATTTTTCTTTAATATAAAAAGGATAAAGTAATTTATAGGTAAAGTAAATAGTTAAATATATTCCTTCTTTAAGTTATTATTAAAATATTTGCATAATGCTTTAAGCTATTCTTTATTAAGATTATAAATCTTATAAAACTTAAGGTAACTTCCTTCTTTTAAAGGTATTTTATAATCCTACTAATTATATTTAAGTAATTTAATATTAAATATCGCTTAAAATAACTTTAAGTATTTTTAGTATTCTTTTAAAATTTATTTTAGGTTATTTATCTTTTTTTATTATTATATAAAATGAATAAATTTCTTAAGTAATAGTTATATTATCTTATAATGCATTAAATGCTATTATTTCTTTATTTATCTTAAAGTTTCTTTTAAAAATATAATTATAATCCCTAGGATTTTCAATAGGTAGCGTATTTATTTAAGTATTATTTAAATTTCCTATATTTATTACTATACTACCTAAGCTAGCTGCTTTGTTTTTCCTTTAATCCATAGTAAACCAAGATGCTATTGCTATTTATTTAATTTATTTAGGAGGTTAGCTATTCCCGCTTTAATAATTAAGTTTTTCTTTTATCCCTTAAAAAGTTTACTATATAAATTTATATAAGCATTAGCATTACAGCTATTCTTAGGAACTAAATCCATTTCCTTATCCTTAACTTTTCCATTTATTAATTGGTTTTAATAAATCTAGCTAATAATTTAATTAATTTAAGGGTTACTTTTTCTAAGCCATAAAATCCTTAATATAATTTTATGTTTTGCTATATTTATAATATTAAATTAAATTATCTCCTTGCAATTATTAAAAATAGCTAATAAATAATTAATTTCTATATTAATAATCTCATTTTCATAAAATACTTTCTATTTATTAATAATACTAAGTATATAAAGTTTCATTTTTTATTACCATAGTATTTTATATTAATTTATTATTATAGTTAATATAAAGTTTCCTTATACTCCGCTATTTAAGAGTGCCATATAGAATCATTATCCAATTTACAATATAACTTTTATATATTTACATTTTCTAATATTTATTACATAAAAAAACCTTTTTATATTAATTATGGCTAATTAAAGCTTATTTAAACTTAGCCTTAAATATTTTTTATTATCTATTCTTTTATTAAAATTTCCTTAATCCGCTAAATAGCTCCTTATATAAATCTTTTTACTACTTTTAGCGCTTATGCTATGGTTATAAAGTCTTTTAATATTATATTTTCCTTATTAAGCAGTAAAATTATATTAAGTTGGCAATATTAATATCAATCCTAAAGTTTTAATTTAAGGTATATTTAGTAATTAATCTATAAATAATGCCTTTATAATTCAGGGTTTTATAAGCAATATAAGGGGTAATTTACCCAAAATTCAAAGATAACATATCCTTAGCTAAAAGAGTATTATTAAATGCTTTAATATTGCAATTCTTTCTACTTATAAAGCCTTATTATCTCTATTATACCTAATCATTTAAGAAAGAAATCCTCCTTAATTTTATTTACATAATGCATCCCATACTTATTAAAAATATATAAAGCTTATAAAATTTCCTTATAATTTAGGTGCTAATAATGCATTTAAAGGTCGTTATTAGAAAAATGCGCTAATAATAATATAAAGAGTCCTTTGCAAATCGCTAATATTACTACGCTCCTATCCCATTTTAAAATCGCAATTTAGGTAATGCTAATATTAAGTATTATAAGAGGTGCCTTACCTACCTATTTATAGGGGTTTTAGTCCTTTAAATTTAAAGGTATTATTTAATTAATACCAATTATAATTATAAGTAACTTCCATTTTATTATTGCAAGAATTTTTTAGTTCTTAAATACCTTAGGAAACTATTTTAATGCTTCCTTGCTTAAAAGATGCATATTATAGTTATTATTATAATATGCCGTTTAGCTTATAAATGCATAGTTTTTCATAAGTTCCTTAATGGCTAGGCTAGCTTATTATTACTTTAATACTAGCTTTTAGTTATTTTTTTTCTTACTTTAATAATCTTATATAAAGTATCCTTTTTTGCTATAGCTATAGCATTTAATATCCTTCCTAGGCTTCTTTTAAGTAATATTAAATTCCATTAAGCTTAAATATTGCCTATTAGCTATTATTTATAGCTAGTACCATTTTTTAAAGTTTAGCTTATTTTATTAATAAAAGGAATATATTAAATCCTATCCCTTTTTCTTAAGTTTGCGGTTATAAATTTAATTATTAATTTAAATAATTAATTCTATATATTAAATAAAATCATTTAATTAATTTAATTTAAATAATTTATCCTTTATTTTATTTTTTAACTTATTATAAAATATAAAGATCTTTATAATATTAATATAATTAACTTTAGCATAAATTTAGTGAAACTTTGCGGCGTAAATAGTAGCGGATTCCTTTTAATATAGTCTTATAAGCTTTCTTTTTGCTTATTATTCCTTATTTAAGTCTTAAAAGAGTAATTTAAGGGCAAGCTTATAATTCTTAAAGTTATTAAAGATATCTTAAATTTCTTGCTTATATTATTTAAACTTATCTTTTTTAAGGAAGTTTATAAGGTAAGGTTTAAACCATATTAAGACCCATCCTTTTAAGAAGAAGGCTATATGCATAACTTATTTTCCATTAAACTAATTATTAAGGCTATAAAAGCATTAATAAGCTTTAACTTAAGTAAGGTAGGCCTATAATTATTTCAAGAAATTATTATAAAGGGTTAAGTTAGCAAGCTTAATAAATTCCTTAAGTTTAATTAAAATATTAATAATATTAACAGCACTTTAAAATATCTTAACTTCGGCCTTAAGTTTTTCTACTTTATTATTTTAACTAACCTATCCTTAAATATAAGCATAAAGTTTCTTAATTTCCTTAATTATCTTAAGGTATTAAGCTTATAAAAGTTTAAAGTCATTATCATTTAGCTCTTGCTAAAAATTCTTTTAAATATAGCTAAAAAACATATTAAAGTAAAGGTAATAACCATATAAGTTATTACTTAGGGTTTATATAAAACGTTTAAATAAGAGCAATTAAAATATAATAATTATAATTAATTCCTAGCTAATAAACCTAATAAGCAGATTTATATTTAAAGAATATTTAAAGTAATAATATTTTAAGCAATATATAATAATAATAAATTAAAAGCCTTATAGCTATTTAAGGTAAATACTTAAATTAACTGCTAAAGAGCTATCCTAAGTTAATGCTATTTATTAATAATAAATATAATCTTATATAATTTATTTCTTTAGCCTATTAATAAAACCTGCTTATTTAATTTACTTAGCTTACTACTTACTTAGCTTACTTAGCTTACTTTAAGTAATTTAATAGCCTTAATTATTAAGTAATTTAAGTTACGTAACCCTTTAAATTATACCTCCTCTTATAAGCCCATCCTACTAGCCTATGGAGTTTATCTATACCTCCAAGGAACTAATAGTGTTCCCCTGGTTCTATTCCTGTTATATTTATAATATAAATATTATAATAAGAATCTTTTAAAAATGCTTATATAAGCATAAATAATTATTATTTATAAAAAGTTATTTATTTAATAAAGTAAATTAAGTACTTATTAATATAATTATAATTTATTAAATATTATAATAAGAATCTTTTAAAAATGCTTATTAATATTTTTTAAATTAATATACATTTTATTAAATATAATTAAGGTTTTTAATTATAAAAGTATTATTAATAATTAACCTTTATATTAAAGTAAGCTTTAAGCATATATTATAAATAATAAACCCTTTATTAATATTGTAATTATGGATGTGCCATAGGGGGATAGCAGCACTAGGCATAATAAGCACTATAAGCAATTAGCATTAAAGCACTAATAGGCAAGGGTTACGTATGGCAGCATATAACTACCCCTAAATAATTTATAGCTAAAGGGAGGTTTTGCAGCCTATAGTTACAACCCTCTTTCCTTTTATATAGCTAATTTAAATATAATTAATTTGCTATTAATTAATATATATTAACTTAGCTAATATTAATTAATAATTACTTATAAGTAATTATAAATAATAAAATAAATAAGTAATAAATTTATATTATTATTAATTAAATAATAATTATTAATAATAGGAATTATTATAATTAAGTTATAATATTTATATTAAATAATTAATATTAATATTATAAAGGTAAATAATTATTAATAATAAAATCTTACTTTAATTAAGTATTAATAGCTATATTATAATTAAAATTAATAAAAAGAAATTAATAATGCCTTAACTTTTTTATTATAAAGATTTAACTTATTAATTAATAAATTTTTAATAATGCTTAAGATTTATTAACTATATAATGCATTTTATTATATAATTAATGCTAAAAATGCTTATAATTACTTTACTTTAATATAAATAATAATTTATATTTACTTAAGTTAATAAATACTTTTTAATAAATACTCTTTTATTATATAATTAATATTTTCTTTTTATGCTTTAAAATAACCTTAATATATCCTCTTAATTACCCTTTTTCTTTTTCTTTATATATAAATTACCTAAATATTTTAATAACTTAATAAAATAGCTAAATTTAATAGTAATGCTAAGGAAATACTCTTAAATATTAATAATATTTTTATATAAAAACTTTAATTATTTTTTAACTTTAATAAAAAATTTTAAAATTAATAAATTAATCTTAATTATTAAAATAAATTAATAATAAAAATAAATAATATAATTAATTAAGTAAATATTATTATTTTTAAGTTTATAAAGGAAATAATAAAATATTAAGATATAAATAATAATTCATTTTAATGCTTTATAAAAAACTTTATTTCTTAAAATATAATAATATTTAAAAAGTTAATTATTATTTAAAACTTTAAAAAATTCCTTTAAAAGAAAAGAATTAATATTAAAGAAAGCATTAATAAGTAATATATTAACTTAAAAGTATTACTTATATATAATAAATATTCTTTATAATAAAAAAAGGAATTATATAAGGTAATTAATATATATAAACTTTTTAAGTTTTATATTTAATAGCTTTAATCTTAAAAGCTAAAGATAATAAATACTTAAAAAATACTTATTATTTAAGAAATTTAAGAAACTTTAGCTTTTAATATAATTTTGCTATTTATAATTTTTACTTTTTTTTATTAAAACTTAAAGTAATTAATTCCTTTTATTAAAGATAATAAAGAATTTTAAAGAGTATAACCTTCTTATTTTTAATTATTTATAAAATTAAAATAAAACTTTATTTAATTAACTTTCTTATAATAAGTATTATAATTATTATCTTATAAAAAGGAAACCCTTAATTAATTAAATATAAGGGCTTTTTTAAAATATTAAAAAATATTATTTTAATAAAAACTAAGTTTATTAAAATACTTAAAAACTTTATAACTTAAGGCATAATTTATAAGCATTTCCCTTAAGGAATTAATAAAAACTTTATACTTAGCATTATTATTTATTATAATATTAAAACCTTTATAAGTATATAATTTATATTAAAACTTACCCCTTTAAAAAATAATAAATAATCTTTTTAATATTAATAATAATATATAATTTAATAAAATATAAAATAAAAATAAGAAGTAAGGTAGTAAATTATATAATTTATTAAATAATAAGATAAGGATTTTCCTTAATATTTATTAAGTAATAAATATTAAACTTAAATAATTCTATATAATATTTCCCTTAATTCTTAAGAACTATATTAAAATTTATTATATTTATTATATTAATATAAAGTCCTTTATTTATAATATATACTTAAAGCTTAAAGCTTACTTTAATATAAAGATTAATTATTAATAATACTTTTATAATTAAACCTTAATTATATTTAATAAAATATATATTAACTTAAAAAATATTAATAAATACCCTTAAAAAGTTCTTATTATAATATTTAATAAATTATAATTATATTAATAAGCACTTAATATATTTTATTAAGAAAATAACTTTTTATAAATAATAATTATTTATATTTATATAGGCATATTAAAACTATAATATGCATTTTTTAATTTTAAGTATTTATATAAATTATTATTTTTAAAATTAAAATTTTTTCTTAAACTTAATTTTTAACGTAATGTTAATTAATATTATAATAAAAATAATTAAAATATTAATAATAAAGAAAATAAAGCATATTATATTAACCATTAATATAAAAATAATAAGCTGTTAAGCTATAATAAATATAGCTAAGGAAGCTTTAGCTATAATAACTTTAATTAAGGTAACTTTAATTAGGGTAACTTTAATAATAATAGCTTTTATTCTTAATATAACTTTTATTATAATAGCTAATATAATACCTTAAGAAATAAAAAATATTATATTTATAATAAATTTAATTATTAATCTTTAAATTACTTACTAATAAAGTATTAATAATGTTATAATTAATATTTTGCATAAGTAAAGTATATTAATGTTAGCTATAAAGTTATTAATATTAATTATATTATATTTCTTATAAAATATAAGGAACTTAATATAAGAATTACCTTTAATAAGGAAGAAAATAATTATAAGGATAATATGGCATATTATTAAATTATTATAAATAATGCTTTTCTTTATAATTTCTTTTTAAAAGATATAATTATTAAAAAGGATAATATTAATAAAAATAAAGAAAATATAATAACTACTTTTACTTTTGCTTCTTAATTTACCTTAATTAAAAGATATGCTTATATTTAGTTTTAAGGCATTATTTTTAATATAAGTATTGCAATCTTTTTTATAATAAAATATAAATAATACTTTGCTTTTTAATATAAAGACCCTTTTATTTAACTTAATTTAATACCTTATAAATAAGAAAAGCATTTATTAAATTTAGCAAGAAATTATAAGCTTTATCTTTAGGAATAATAATAATAAAGGCTATAATTAGTTTAATTACCTTTTATATTATTAAAAAATATACCCCCTTTTTACTTTATATAAATAATATAAATAAGCTATATATTTATTTATAAAATATAATAAATAAATTAATTTAATAATAATTAAATAGCTTTAAAAAGATATTTTTAATTATTTAAAAGTAGGAATATTTATAATACTTTTTATATACCCTTATTATATTCTTTATAAAAAAAGAATTATATTAATTATATTAATATTTTAAATATTTATTAATTAAATATCTTAATTATTTATTAAAAAATATTAAATATAATATAAAAATAAAGACTTTAAAAATTATTATAAAGTTTTATTATTATTATTAGCTTTATAATTTTACTTTATAAAGATTTAAGTTTACTTTAAAAAATAATTATAACTTTAATTATAAGATTATTATTAATATTATATATTTTTTTAAAAATAAGCTTATTGTTTATATTATTAATTTAATAATAATATTTTAAATAGTTTAATTTTTTAAATTACTTTTAATTAAAAATATATAAAATATATTATATAAGTATTAAATTAATATTTATTTTAGCTCCTTTAATTAAATCCTTTATAATATTAATATAAACTTTATATTTATTAAGTTTTAAAAAATAATATAAATAATAAAAATTGCTTATAAATAAATCTTAATAAAAGCTTATTAATTTATTAATAAAGTTAAATATTATTACGCTTTTTTTTAATAAGCATTTAATATCTTATATATTAAATTAACTATTATTTATATAAAAAAAGCTATTCTTTAAATAATAATAAAAACTATTAATAATACTTATAACCCTTAAAGCATTATATTTATATTACTTATCTTTAAAGCTTATTTATACTTTATAAAAAACTTAACTCTTATTCCTTTAATATAAAAATAAGCTAAAGCTATTAAAATAATAATAAAGTTTTTAAAGAAAATAAATATTAAATAATAAATAAATATAACCCTTAATACTTATAATAAACTTAATATTATAAAAACTTTTAATTTATTATTATTAAGTAATATAAAACTATAGCAAAAAAAAATAATAAGGCTTATATAAACTTCTTATTATTAATAATTATAACCTTACTTTAAATCTTTTAAATAATTTAATAATTTTTTAATTTATAATAATATAGCTATATTATTATAATAAAATAAAGAATATTATAATTTAAACTTTATAATTAAATAATAATTTATAATATATTATATATTTTAAGCTAAATCTTTTAAATATATACTTAAATCCTTTAAGATTAAAATAATAAAAATAATCTTTAAAAGTAAAAAATAAGCTAAAAACTTTTATTAAGATATTTTTAATATAAATATTTATTATTTAAGCATTCTTTAATTAAATATTTATTACTTAATATAAAAAAAATAATTATAAACTTATATTAAAGCTTTAATAAAATAATATAATTACTATACTTAAAAACTTATTTAAGAAATTTAATTATAAAAAAATATTAAACTTAATTAAATATAATATCTTTAAGTTTATACTTTATAATAAAAGAATATATAGTAATATATAACTTTTTAAGTTTTAAATAATATATAAAATTAAGGGTAAGATTAAAAAGCCTTATAAGAAATCATACCTTATAATAGCTAATTATAATAATTATAATAAGAAAGAAATTCTTACTTAATTTCTTATTATTTAATAATTAAGCTAATAACTTTTAATTATTTTAACGTTATTTTTTATTTAATAAAAAATATATATTAAGCTTTAAGATATTATTTAAATTTATTTATAATTAAACTTAAAGCTTAAATATATAATACTTATAAAGTTATTATTAAAAATTTATAATAAATATTCCCTTAGCATTATTATATATATTATTAAATCTTTATATAATATTATTAAATTTAATATATATTAATAAATAATATATTATAAATATTATTATAAGGAACTAAGTATAATTATCTTTACTTATAACTTATATTTCCTTATTTTAAATAATAATATAAATAACGTTAGCATTATAGTTATATAAATAAATAATACTTTCTTTATTATTACTTTAGCATTTTTAATAATAAAGAAAGAAAAAATTAAAAAGATAAATATTTAATGTAAATTAAAAATAATACTTACTCTTAAAATAATACTTAACTTTAATAATATAAAAATTATTATTATAAAGAATAATATTATTAATATATATTAAAAAAATTAAAGCATAAAGATTACCCTTATTTAAATTACCTTTCTTAATTAAAAATAATAATATGCTAAATAATAGGCTTATAATACCTACTTAGCTTTTATTTATTAACTAAAAACTATATTTAACTTATTTATAGCTGCTTAAATTATTAATTTAAATAAAAAAGATTATATTAAGCTTAATAAAAAGCTTTAATAATAAGCTAATTATCTTAAATATAATATATAATATATATTACTTAACTTAATTATAGCTAAATTATTTATCTTTATTAATAATTCTTTTATTAATAACTAAAATCTTAGCTTTTAAATAAGCTTTATTATTATTCTTATTAATAAAACTTAAGGCAATAGCTTTATAAAATTAAATATTTATAGCAATATTATTTATTAATCCTTTATTAAATATAAGAAAGTTATTAAAAGCATTTTAACTTTTAAAATTTATAATATAATTTATAAATTTAATATAAGTATTATTTTAATAATTACTTTATATTAAATTATTACTTATCTTAATATTAATATTATTCCTTTTATAATTTATATAAATTTATACTTTTTATATAAATACTTAATTAAGCTTAATATAATTAAAAAGAAATACTTTTTAATTAACTTAATAATACTTTAATAATTATATAAAAAATATAAAATCTTTAAAATTTAATAAATTACTAATAACTATAACTTAATAAATACCTTTATAAAGGGTATATTAAATAAAATTCTTAAGCAGCTTATAAATATTAATAAAATTATATTTAAGATATAAAAATATATTAATTAAGGATAATTATTTACTTAAACAAAAAGAAAAAATATATTAAGGCTTAATGCATTACTTATTATTAAGGAAAATATTTAAATAAAAATTAATAAAAGTTAATAAATTAAGTTAATTATAAATAAAATTATAAAGAAAAGATTATTAAAGCAACTTAATCTTTACTTTTATTTAATAAAAATATATAAAATTAATAAAAGTTTAAATCTTCCTTTTATTAATTAATTATAAATTATCTTAAGAAATAATATAATATAGCTTATATTTAAAATTACTTTTCATTTAAAAGTAAATCTTATAGCTAAGATTTTTATAATAATACCTATATATTAAGAATTTAAATAATAAAAATTATTACTATTTTATAAATACTTAAGTTACTAATTTATATTTAATAAGCATTTTTAATTAAATTTTATAATTTAATACTTATATATTAATTTTATATATATTTTTATTTATTAACTTAATTAATATTAAATAATTTCTTAATAATTCTTTATACTTAACTACTTTCCTTTATTTAAATACCTTATTTATTATCTTTATAACTTATCCTACCCATCCTTCCTTTATAGCTAATTAATCTTTATTTAATTATAGAAATTAAGCATAATTAAGCTTAAGCTAAATTAAATTAAGGTATATTATAAGCTAAAGATTAAATAATAATATTAATAATTTAAGGATTTAATTTAATCCTTATTTAATTTAAGCGCTATAAGTAATAAAAGCATAAATTTATATAATGCATTATAAATAAAATATTTATATAATAAAAGTAATAATTTACGCTTTATTAATTAATGCAATTAAAGCAATTTACTATATATAATTATTAAAATAACCTTTATTTATTAATTACATACTTTAATAAAACAATTAACCTTTAATTCCTTAATAATAACCCAAGCCCTTTTATATACCTACTTTTTATAAGCACTTAATATAATTAAATAAGCATATATTTTTAATTAATTTAATTAATTAATAAATTTAAACTTAATAGCTTTAAGTTTAATTTAACTTCTTTTTCTTATATACTTTTTAAAAAAAATATATATTAATTACTTAATTAAAAATTGCTAATATATTATTATAAATATATTAAAGAAATAGCAGCACTAAGCATAATAAGCATTATAAGCAATTAATAACAAAATACCAACAAGCAAGAGTTATATATAATAACATATAACCACCCCTAAATAGTTTATAGCTAAAGGGAAGTTTTACAACTTATAGCTGCAACCCTCCTTCCTTTTATATAGCTAATTTAAATACAATAAATCTGCTATTAACCAACGTACATTAACCCAGCCAATAAATATAATAAATATAATAAATTTTAACATAATCTTTTAAAATTAAGGGAAATATAGCATAAATTTTTTTAAATTTAATATTTACTATTTAATAAATATTAAAGAAAATGCTTATTTTATTATTTAATAAATTAAATAATTTATTACTTAAGTTTTTATTTTTATCTTATATTTTATTAAATTATATATTATTATTAGCATTAAAAAAATTATTTATTATTTTCTTTTAAAAAAAAGTTTTAATATAAATTATATAATTATAAAGATTTTAATATTATAATACATAATAATATTAAATATAAAGTTTTTATTAACTTTTTAAAGAAAATGCTTATAAATTATTTTTTAAGTTATAAACTTTTTAAATATTTTAATAAACTTAATCTTTATTAAAATAATATTTCTTAATATTTTAAGAAAGCCTTTATATTTAATTAATTAAGAATTTCCTTTTTATAAAATAATAATTATAATATTTATCATAAAAAAGTTAATTAAATAAAGTTTTACTTTAATTTTATAAATAATTAAAAATAAAAAATTTATAATTTTTAAGATTTTTTATTACCTTTAATAAAGAGAATTAATTACTTTAAATTTTTAAAAAAAAGAAATAAAAGTTAAAAATAATAAAATTATATTAAAAATTAAAATTTCTTAAATTTCTTAAAAAATAAATATTTCTTAAGTACTTATTATTTTTAGCTTTTAAAATTAAAGTTATTAAATATAAAACTTAAAAAGTTTATATATATTAATTATTTTATATAATTTCTTTTTTTATTATAAAGAATACTTATTATATATAAGTAATACTTTTAAGTTAATATATTATTTATTAATACTTTCTTTAATATTAACTCTTTTTTCTTAAAGGAATTTTTTAAAATTTTAAATAATAATTAACTTTTTAAATATTATTATATCTTAAAAAATAAGATCTTTTATAAAGCATTAAAATAAATTATTATTTATATCTTAATATTTTATTATTTTCTTTATAAACTTAAAAATAATAATATTTACTTAATTAATTATATTATTTACTTTTATTATTAATTTATTTTAATAGCTAAGATTAATTTAATAATTTTAAAACCTTTTATTAAAATTAAAAAATAATTAAAGTTTTTATATAAAAGCATTATTAATATTTAAAGGTATTTCTTTAATATTATTATTAAATTTAGCCATTTTATTAAGTTATTAAAATATTTAAGTAATTTATATATAAGGAAAAAGAAAATAGATAATTAAGGGGATATATTAAGGTTATTTTAAAGTATAAAAAAAAGTATTAATTATATAATAAAAGAATATTTATTAAAAAGTATTTATTAACTTAAGTAAATATAAATTATTATTTATATTAAAATAAAGTAATTATAAATACTTTTAATATTAATTATATAATAAAATATATTATATAATTAATAAATTTAAGGCATTATTAAAAACTTATTAATTAATAAGTAAATTTTTATAATAAAAAGATTAAGGCATTATTAATTTCTTTTTATTAATTTTAATTATAATATAGCTATTAATACTTAGTTAAGTAGGGTTTTATTATTAATAATTGCTTACCTTTATAATATTAATATTAACTATTTAGCATAAATATTATAACTTAATTATAATAATTCCTATTATTAATAATTACTATTTAATTAATAATAATATAAATTTATTATATACTTACCTTGCTATTTATAATTATTTATAAGTAATTATTAATTAATATTAGCTAAGTTAATATATATTAATTAATAATATAAATTAATTATATTTAAATTGGCTATATAAAAGGAAGAAGGGTTGCGGCTATAGGCTGCAAAACCTCCTTTTAGCTATAAACTATTTAGGGGTAGTTATATGCTGCCGCACATAACCCTTGCCTGCCGATGCTTTAGTGCCAATTACCCATAGTGCCTATCATGCCCAGTGCTGCTGTCCCCCTATGGCACATCCATAACCACATTAATATTCTTTTATTCTTTGCTATTTAATTAATAATTATTATAATTAATATAAAAAAGGTTTTTAATAAATAAAAGTTTTACTTTTAATAAAACTTAATTATTTAATAATTTATTAAGCTTTAAATGACATTTAAAACTCTTAATATTTAAAAAAATAAAGAAATTATATTAAAGTTTATAAGTAAATATTAAGCTTTAAAGTAATAAAGTTTAAAGTTTAAAGTAAAAATTTAACTCTTTTAAATATAAACTTAATAAAATTTTCATTATAAGCTGCCTTAAATATAACAAAAAACTTAAATTTAATAATATAATTGATTAAAGCTTAAATAAAAACATTAATTTAATTATTATATATATATTTTAAAAATAAATATAATATTATTATCCTTATAATATTAATTAAATTTAGCTAATATATAACTTTTATAGCTATTTAATATTAACATTTAAGATATTATTTATTTAATTTTTAATATATTATAAAAATATTAAATTAATTTTAAATTAAATTTTATTATTTATTTATTTATTTAAAAGAAATTTAATAATTAAATTTTAAAAAATTTTAACTTTATAACTTAAATTATAAAATAATACGCGCCTTAAATAATTTTAAATAATAAAATATATTAACTATTAATATTAATATATTTAATAATAATTATTTATTTTTAATTATTAAGGTAAATAAATTTACTTTTTTTTTATATTTATTAATATATATAATAACTCTTAATATAATTATTTTATTTATTATTTAATTAATTTTATTAAAATTATATTAATTATTAATTAAGTTATATATTTATAAAGCATTAAGCTTAATATTTCTTAATAAATTTAATATTATATATTATTATAAAAACTTAATATAGTTTATTATTAAGTAATGAATATCATTAAGTAATGGATTTTTCCAACTTTACCTAACTTTTATTAATTATAATATTATATTAAAGTAAATAAATTAATAAAAAGTTAATATTAATTAATATTAACTATATTTAATTCCTTATTTTTAATTAATTTTATTAATTTAAAAGAGCTAAAGGTAATGTAATATAATTAAAAATTATTAAAGTTTTAATAAGATAGGCTGTTTTTAATGCTAATTATATCCTTAACTTTTATATTAATTCTGCATTAATTTACCTACTTAAACATTTAATATATAAAAAATTAATAATAAAAATATATATCCTTTATTTAAAAAAAATAAAATATTCTTAATTATTTAAGCTATTTAATTTTAAAGAATTATATATTAAATAATATAAACTTAACTTAATTAAAAAATAAATGCTTATTTAATATATTATTAATTAAAATGCTTAAGGATTTTCTTTGCAACTTTTTAATATTAAAAATATAGCTAACCTTTTCTTAACATTTTAAGATAGCAAGCTTATAAATAAGCATTAAGCTTAATGCTTTATAAATTTATAACTTAGCTTAAAAATTAAATTTAATTATCTTTATAATTATTAAAAGGCCCTTTATAAAAATTTAAAGATTATTAAGAATTAATTTAGGCTTTTTTATAATATAATAGTTAAATATTAAATTATTAATAATAATCTTTATAATTTTAATAAGATTAGCTTTATAATAAGCATAATTACCTTATTAATAATTATTATATATATTAATAAACATAAAAACGCTAAATTAATTTAACTTAATAATTAAAAATAAATAATTATTATTAAATATATTAATATAAATAAGTTATAAATTTTATTATTTATAATTATTTAAAGCGCTTATTACTTTATTAATTAAGTAATAAAGTTAAGTTTTTTAAATAACTAAGTTATTAAGCTTATTTTTAATAAATAAATAAATAATAAAACTAATTTAAAATAAATTTAATACTTTAATAAATATATTAAGCTAAAGAAAAATGCTAATTATTAAATATTAATTATAAATAGCTATAAAAGCTATATATTAACTAAGTTTAATTAATATTATAAGAATAATAAGATTATTATTATTAATATATTGCTATATTTATCTTACTTACTTTAATTATTAAATATTATATTATATTTATCTTTAAAGTATGCATATAATAACGAAATTAACCTCTTTATTTAAGCCTTTATTAACTATATTATTAAATTTAAGTTTTTTCTTATATTTAAGGCAGCTTATAATAAGATTTTTATAGTAAAAAATATTAAGTTTATATTTAAAAAAGCTGGAATTTCTTCTTAAAACCTTAATTTTATAATTTTTAAGCTTAATATTTGCTTATAAACTTTAATATAATCCCTTTTTATTTCTCTTTAAAAATAAGAGTTTTAAATATTATTAAATGCTTAATAAACTATTTAATAATTAAATTTTATTAAAGGTAAAATCTTTATTTATTAAAAAAGCTTCCCTATATTAATTATAAAGGCTATTAATTTAATAATAAAAAAATATATAAATAATAATACATAAACTTATTATTTTAAAAAATTAAGTTTATACTTTTAAGGATATTAATATAGCACTTATTAAATGTTAAAGAATTAAAAAAACTTAAGTGCAGCTTAAAAAAGTACTTATTATTAAGAAATCTTAAGCTTTTATTTAAGAGAAATAAAAGGAGAAATAGTTAGTTAATAAAATAAGTAATAATGCTAAGGAGGCAATCCATAGTAAATTAATTAAATAATGGTATAGCACCTATAGCAAAACTAAGCATAATGCAAGAACTTATAAGAAAAATAAAGAAGGGTTTAATTAATTAAATTTTAATTATATTATAATAAATCTAGCTTAATTAATATTAATTAATATAAATATAATTATTTTATTAATTTATAATAAATTATATTTTTAATAATATAATTAGCATTAATTAATGCTAAATGCATATTTCTTATTAAAAGTTAATTTATTTAAATTAATATTATATTTATGCTAATGCTTTTAAATTAATAAAATTAATTAAAAATAAGGAATTAAATGCAGTTAATATTAATTAATATTAACTTTTTATTAATTTATTTACCTTAATATAGTATTATAATTAATAAAAGTTAGGTAAAGTTGGAAAAATCCGCTACTTAGTAATATTTGCTACTTAATAATAAACTATGTTATTTATATTTTTTATATTATAAAATAATAATAAAAGTCCTTAAATATTTACTTAATAATATATTAAATAAATAATTTTTCTTTAACTTAATTAAATTTATATATATTAATATATAATTCCTTATAAAAACATTATTTATTTACT
Organism: Diaporthe citri; assembly: GCF_014595645.1. Lineage (NCBI taxonomy): Eukaryota > Fungi > Ascomycota > Sordariomycetes > Diaporthales > Diaporthaceae > Diaporthe > Diaporthe citri. The sequence continues at coordinate 28,254 of NW_025064866.1, forward strand.
TTATAATATAATATAATTTTAAAAATATTAAAGATTTACATAACCTTAGCTACTTTTAAGGATTTTATATAATCTTTTTAAGGCTTTTAAATTACTTAAATAATTAAAAAGATTTTATCCTTTTTTAATAAAGAATATATTTATAATTATTAATTTTTCATGCATTAAATACTTAAGTAAATTAAAAATATAATAAATATTAAAAATAATTTATTTTATTAAAATCTTATTAATTTTTAATTATGTTTTATATTTATTAATTACTTTTAATTAATTTTATTATATTAAATAAATATTAAAAAAAACTATTTTTTAATAAAAATTACTTATAAATAAATTACGTTATATTAATTTATATTATTAACTTATTTTATTTATATAATAATGCTTAATTACTTTATTAAGTTAATTTAACGTAATAATTATATATAATAAGTTAAGTTATCTTATAATTTTAACCTTTATATATTAATTTAATAAGGTAAATAATTATTTTTAAAGAGTTTTAATAATAAGTTAAATAATTATCTTTAAATAAATTTATAATATAAAAATTAAGTTATATTATTTAGTATTATGAATTATTATTTATTTATAAAATTAAAGATAAATCTTTAATTTAAAAAATAATAACTTTATATTATTTATTTTTAATAATTTATATTTATTTAAGTTATATAATAAAGATATTTAAATATAATATATAATAATATTAACTTAAGTTATAATAGCTTTATTTTTAATAAATTAACTTAATATTAAGCTTAATAATTTATTAATAATATTAATATAAATAAATATAACTTAATATTAAAACTTATAATATTAATTTATATAAATAAATTAAATAATTATTATTTAAAGCCTTATATAAGAAATTTAATTATAATTATTAATAACTTATATTATTTCTTATTTTATTAAAATAATGATTATTATTTAATAAAATAAAGAAATTAAAAAAACATTAATAGTTTATATTAATTTATAATTAATAATATTTTTATTTTAAAAGCTTATAATTTTATTTAATTTAAGTTTTATTAAAATAATATTTATTTTTTAATATAAGATAAGTAATTTATTTTTATTCTTATAATTATTCTTAAGATTAATTAAATTAAATTATTTATATTTTATTTACTTTTTTTTTAATAATTATTTTTTAAATTATATTAATTATTATTAATTATAAGTTAAATTTATAACAGTATTATAATAATATAATTATAATAAGTTAATTAAAAGTTAATAAATTATATTTAAAATTATATAAATTATATTAAAAGCTTATTATATATTAATATTTAAGAAAAAGTATATAATATATATAATATATTAGCTTTAAAAAAAGTAAATAATTATTTTTAAACTTTTTAAAATAAATTAAATTATTTTTTTAAACTTATTTTTTATTTTTATTATTTATTTAATTATATTATATTTATTTAAGTTAATTAATTATTAATTTATTAATTATTAACTTAGCTTTTTAATTATTTCTTAATAGCTTTAAGCTTATATATAAAGTTATATATAACTTAATATATATTTTCATGCTCCTTTTTAATAAAATATTATAAAACTTCTTTTTATCTTTTTTCTAACCTTTCTTAAGATAAATTTATTAACTTTTAATAAAGTAAATTGCTTAGCTAAAAGATTAATAATTTTTCATTATTATTAAAAACATTTAATAATATAAAAAATTTATATTATTACCCCCCTTAAAGCCCTTATAAAGCATTAAATATTATTAAAGTAAAAGTATAATTTTATATAACTTTTATATTAATTTAACTTATAATCTTATAAATAACTTAAAAATCTTAAATAAATAAAGCTTTTTAATAACTTAATTAAGTTATTAAATAAATAGCTCTTTATAATATTGCAATTATTAAAACCCGTTAAATTACTTTTTAAAATTAAATAATAATAATAATATATTACTTATTTTAAATAATTTAAATATTTAAATTATATAATAAAATATATTTAAATATAATATTAAATAAATTAAATAAAAACAATTTATTTTTAATATTAATATAAATAAAAAGAATTTAATATAAAACTTTTTTTATAAATAATTTTTATTTTAATAAAATAATTATTTTTATTATATTTTTAAAAAAAAATTAAAATATTATAATATAATTAATAATTAAATTAAATTATTTAAGTTTATTATTATAAAATAATAATAATAATAATATTCTTTATTATATTATATATAATTATATAATTAAAAATACAAAAATATAATTTCCTTATAATAAGTTAAAAAGAAAAAAATTATATTTAAAGGGTTAAAAAAACCCTTATATTATATCTTTTTATAACTTTATAATATTATTATTTTTACTTTATAATAAATATATTTTATTATAATATTTATAAAAACTTTTTTTTTAAAAAAATTACTTTTATAAAATTAATATAATTTTAAAGTAATTTAAAAAAAATTATTTTTATGCTTAATTATGTTAAAAATAATAATGAAAATTTATTTATAAGAATAATAAAATCTTATTCCCTTAAATAATTAAACCCTTGCTTTTCCTTTATTATCTCTTGTTTCTTTCCTTATTATTATTATTATTTAAGTAAATTTCTTTCCTTTTATAAGGTATTTTAAACTTTAAATCCTTTAAATATCTTATAATTTTATATTATTCTTATATTAATTTTATTTAATATTTAATCTTAACTTTTATATTAAAAGTATTATAATTTAAGCTTTACTTATTATAATTAATTAGCGGGCTTTAACTTTATAAAAATAAGCTTTAGCATAAATATAAATAAAAAGCAGATTTCTTCCTTTACACTTTAAATATAAACCATAAACCTTATTTAAGTACTTTATAATAAACAACTTAAGGTTAGCTTATAATATATATTTAAAGTCCTCTTATATTATAAACTTATAATATAATTATATAAAACTTAATATAGCAAGACTTAAAAAAATAATAGCAACTTATTAAGCCCTTCCTTATCTTAAGAAACTCTTATCTTAAGAATACTTAATAACTTAATTAATAAAAATAAGGGCTAAGTTTATAATAAATAAAAATCCAATTAATATTAAAGGGGCTTAATTCTTTTATATATTTAATTAATTAAAAACTTTTTATAATTAATTTTTACCTTATATTAATTTTATAAAAATATTTAAGGGGCAGCTAAAAAGCTTTTTAAAAAAGGTTTACCTTATATTTAAAAACCCTTTTAAGTAAAAATATATTAAGCTTAGCTTAATTATATTATAATAACATTATAAAAAGAAAATAATAAAATTTCTTATTTAATTTAATTAATTAATTTATATAATAAAAGCTTAAAATTAATTAAATAAATATAAAATATTATTAATAATTAATAATTTAGCTTTTATAATAAAAGCTTAGCTTAATTGCAAGGAATAGCTAAATATATTTAAGGCCTTTTGCTTTACTTTATAATAATATAAGGGTATTTTGAACGTTATAATAAGAAAGAATAATACTTAACTTTAAAATAATAAAGCAATAAATATTAATATTATAATAATTTTAATAAGTAAAGTTAAGTATTTTATATATAGCTAACTTAGCTATTATAAGTATAACTACCCTAACTATTATAAGAAAATAAAAATATAGCTTTTATTAATTAAGGCTAGCAAGGGGAAGGAGTTTATTTAAAAAAGCATAAAATTTTTTTATAAGGTAAGGCTTAAAAGTATTACCAACTTAATACTAACCTAGGCTTAAAGCGAGCTAGCTATATATTAATTAATTTAATATTATAAAAACGCTTAAAATCTAGGAAATTCTCATTAATAAAGTAAATTACCTGCAATTAAGTATTAATTAATTATAAATTATATAATAAATTTATAGTTTTAAGGTTTTAAGTAAAAAAGCTTATGCAAAAGGCTTATATTAAAAGATTATAAGAATGTTATTAATTTAGCCATTAGCTTATACTTAAATAATTATTTATTATTAATTTACTTTAATTAATATATTAAATTATAAGGGTTAAAGGCACGTTAATTATAAAAAATAAATTAAGCTTTTAATGCATTTAAAAGGCGCTAAGGTGTAATTAAATAATTAAATAAAGAGTAATATTTAATTTATAATTAAATTATAATATCCTTTATTTTTTATTATATAGCTACCCTTTAAAACTTGCTATAAAAACTTAAAAAAGGAAGATATATTATAATTTAAGCTTTGCTTATTATAATTAATTAATAAGCTTTAGCCTTATAAGAATAAACTTTAATGCAAATATAAATAAGGAGCGGATTTCTTCCTTTGCACTTTAAATATAAACCTTATTTAAGTACCTTATAATAAACAACCCAGGGTTAGCTTATAATAAAAGGCAGCTTTTTATTTTACTTTTTAATTATTATACTTTTATAATAAAGCTTTTAATAATATTATTATTATTTTAATTAAGTTTCATAAAGAATATTTTTTTAAAAAATTAAATTATTAATAAATATATTAAACTTATATTAAAATGTTTTTATAAAGCCTTTTTAAATAATAAAGATATAAAATATAAGCTTGCTTATAATAATAATATTATAATAATAACCTTTTTTAATACTTAAGTTATTATAATCTTAAGCAAGAATTTATATGTTGCTATAAAGAATAATAGCTAAGTTATTAATAACCGCTATACTTACTTTATTTATACCGCCTGCATTTACCATAAAGACCTTAATATAATCTTATATATTTAAGTAATATATGCATGCAACCCCCGTGCAACCCTTGCCTAATCTTTTTGCTAACCCTTCCTTATTATTATTATAAAAATATATTTAAACCCTTTTTTTTCCTTATAATAATTTATAATTTTAATTTAAGTATTATTTTTTTAAAAATAATATATAAATTATATTTACATAGATGAGAATTAAACTTAAATTTAAAGCTTATTATTTTGCCTTTATTTTATCGTGATATGTTTTTCGCATCTGGGTGGTTTCGTATTGCATAAGATGAGCCCAGTGTAGTTTATTTTGGCTATTGTTGTCGAGATCGTCAGGATCGCGCTGTCGACTGACTGAGCCTCCTTCTGGTTGCGGAGTCTCATCAGGGTAACTCTCACGCCTGGGTTCATCCTCTCGATCACGATTCCGAAGGAACCTGGGTACTTGGGTGACCGCCCATAGCGACATAGCAGACACACTCCCAGTCCAGTACAGCCGAGGTGTTGCCCTGTTCGTCTAACAGTATGTTGCCCTAGGTCGTGATGCATGGGTGCGGTACGTCTTGGGTAGAAGTGTAACAAGACGCTTAGAGACCTCCAATACATCCTCGGCTTCTTCTATCTCGTCCTCGTCTTCGGCATTGGTGGCAAAGTCCTCGAATTCCCGCATAATGGTTTCTAATAGCGACTTGAGCCAGTCGTGGCTTGAGCGAAACGGCTCTCGGTGCACCCCGTCATAGTTGATGTGGTTGCCCATGAAGAACATGTTTGAGACGAGCTGTCCAGGGACGGGTTTGTTTCCTTCAGGGGTGCATCCAGGCGTGCCCATCCCGCGGAATGAATCACTGGGAAATTCGTGTCGAAACAGTTGTGCTTGGAACTCGGCGATCTGCTGTGTCAGAAAGACCTTTTGTGCCATCGTGCGTGATCTCCATTGCCTCCATCCATGCCGAGACACCAGACATCAGTTCCATCAATATCCACTCACAGCCGATTTCATTTCGGCTGGGGTTGTAGAATGCAACGACCTTTCGTATTAGAATAGTGGTATTCTCGGCTAGCCATTGTCGCTGATGTGCAGAGTCTGTCGGCACACCGTCTCGATTGCCTCGGTTGATGGTTGGCGCGTCCACAGAGGGACAAGACCAAGGCCGCTTCTGTCCCACTCGAGCCCCTCTTGACTTTGTGAAGGCATGGAGAAAACGTATTCTTATAACGAGTTGACGATGTGTAGTTCTATTGCTGTGATTGAGGCTATTTCTGATGTGCGCGTCTAGAAATTCTCAATGACACTGACAGTAAAAGCCTCGGCCCATTTGACCAACTCTTGATGATTAGTATCTAGATGCTGGTTTTCGATCTGCTTACGAACACTATCCAATAGTCCAGCTTAAATGAATGATCTGTCTCCCTGGAAGTTAATCTAACTATGACTCAGCTTGGCAGCACAAGCAGAGGTTCCGAGATTTCCGGGTAAGCAATGCAGCCACCCCTGAAATGGTTAGATGGTTGAACATTCATGAGAGGTGTGGCAGTCATAATTTCCTTTGAGCTCTGTCGGGTAATTTGCATTTCGATATATGTGCTTGGCAACTTGTCTGCCCCTTGAAAGAAATCAGATCAGTGTTCTTAAAATTCATCAGGCCGGTTCCCACCGGTCCAAGTCGCATTCGTTTCATCAAAATGATTCCTTACTGAAGTCACTCGTTGTCAATAGTCTCTCATTTTTAGGTTACTTTGCAGAACACTCGTTATGAAGTCTCTTGCTATCAATGCCCTCTTCGTGCTTACCAGCTTGGGTCAAGCCAAGCCAGTGCATCCAAGTTCATCACCCATTGAAGCCTCTTTGGAGCTGGGTCCTTTGGACCTGTCAATTTTCTCCAGCCAGGGCGCTACTTCCGAGGCCTACGACCCCGAACGCCGACCGTTCAAGCTGACATGGCTCGAAACTTTCCATGGTGAAGCCGGGACACTGCCATCATCAAAAAATTGGATATTTTCCCGGGGAACTCAGTATCCGGGAGGCGCTGAACGTTGGGGCAACAACGAATTCCAGTACTATACCGACTCGACCAAGAACTCGGTGTTGACCGGACAAGGCACGATGAAAATTATCCCCCGCGAAGCACCTCGTTCCATGCGCAATGGCACAATCCTTTACACATCTGCACGACTAGAAACCCAACGGACGGACTTTGCTGCCACAGAGGGCGGGAAAATGTATGTCGGCAGCCGCATCAAGCTCCACAGTGTTGACAAGGCGAACATGCAAGGCGTCTGGTCCGCCTTCTGGGCTCTGGGCGAGTCGTTCAGGGGAAACTACACCAACTGGCCCATGGCCAGTGAGTGGGACCTCCTCGAAGTCCTGAATGGAGATCCGAAAATATACACCACCCTTCACTGTGGCTTCGCCCCGGGGGGGCCATGTGAGGAATATAACGGTATAGGTAACGGAGGCGTGCCTTGGAATTTTGATACCTGGAACAATGTTGGGTTCCTCGTCGACCGGGCGATAAGAGTCAATCAGACTTGGGAGGATGAGAGATTAGAGTGGTATCTGAACGGCAATTCAGTCCACAACGTCACAGGCGGTGACATTGGTGACTTTGATACTTGGGAAAAGATCGCCCACGAGGGCCATTTCCTCCTCCTCAACGTCGCTATGGGAGGAAATTGGCCAGGACCTCCAAATAACAAGACCGTCTCAGGAGAACAGGTTGCAATGGAAGTCGACTACGTAGGAGTATGGAACTCGGCTCATTGGTCTCAAATTGAGTTGATTTTGCTTTATAAGATACGCAGATTCTTCTGGGGGTAGAGGGTATAATTGCCGAGAGTGGTAAATAGTTTGCGAAGACGTTGAAGAAAAGGTTTAAAACCATTGATAATAGCATTGCGATAGAGGCCCCGGTAAGGCCCGTCGACAGTACATTTCCAAGTAACTAGATAGTGAGCAAGGAGCATACGCAAAATTACCGAGACAAGTAGCATTATTACGTGGGGTCATCGCAGAGGATTGGTTATATATCAGGAATAGCATCGTGTATTCTCAGCGGAGTGAGTCATCATATATCTCTCCCGACAGGAATTCTTATTTGCGTAATTAGTGACTCTTGGGTTTACATCTGACAAGGTGTAACCCGTCTCCAACGGCCGCCATCCATCACCAGCTAAAAGCCTCGTCCACAAACACAAAGGATTTCCTACATGCTCCACTCCTTCCAAGCTCCGATATTCTTGCCCTTGCCTCGTCGGCCATGCCAGGAGGTCCGCATACAACAATGCCTGCTGGTCCCTTTTCGCCCTCCCCTGCCAGCCCTTCGCCAAGTACAGCGGCGATGCCCATTCGCTTCCCCACAAAGATGCTCACACTGATGTTCTTGGACAGTTGGGACATTTCAGGCGCCATTCCCTCCACGAGGCCCTGTTTGCGGACACCCCAGATCAGCCGAGCTCGCTGTGGCACGCGAAAGGAACGCAGCACAGGCAAGACACCTGTGACGCCAACCACGCCAGCAATACAGATTAGAGAGGAGCAGTCTGGTAATCCTGCTGTGACATTAGAGTGGTACGATCCATCTAGCAAAACGGGTATCCGAAGCAGGCTTCCACTGGCGGCCACACGAGCTGCAAGCCTCACCGTCACGCCCGTAAGGCTCCGGGCAATGAATGTTGTTGGTTTCGAAACTGACTGGCGCTTTTCTGCTCGAAGTATGGCAGAGACGGCTGTTGTTGCATCCGTGGACGACACGAGTAGTTTTCCATTCGGCCCGGGAACAGACTTCTCGGGATCCGGAATGGCAGGCTTCATGATGACATTGGGTTGTGCCTGAACATGGCCGGCGGCCATGGAGGAGGCGACGGAAAAAAGGATGGTTCTCCCAGAACATCCAGCTGAGTGTTGGAAAGCAGAGATACACAACGCCATGTGCGTGAACACCTTTGATCTCGATGCGGAGGTACTCGCCGTCAGTTCCCTGTAAGGGAGCCACGACAGCCGTACGAACGCCTTGCAGGACCATGCGGGCAATGCGCCACAGTCGATCGATGGCCCAGATTGCGATTGCGATGAAGGCCCAGATCTCATAGCCCCAGTTGTAGGTATAGCAGTACCAGATATGGTAATAGAACCCCACCAGGAAGAGAACGACAAGTAGGTGGTGTAGGGCGAGGAAAGCCTCGTAGAATTTCTGCCGGGCGATTGGTAGCGACGCTGGCCAGATGGCCACGACTGCAACCGTACCCACGATTCCCCAGATCCAATACGGCCTGGCCTGCTCCATGGCGTAGTCCCCGTACTTCTTATAGTACTCGAGGAGCATAATCGAGTGGACGACCGTGTGGATGATGGTCCAGTAGCCAAGCCAGCGGTGAAGTAGTAGGTATGTGCCGTGGCTCCAATCGGTCACCCAGAGCAGCACATTGTTCCTCGCGGAGAAGACGAAGAGAACGATCATGTTTCCCAGTGCCATAACGCCTGCCCGGTTGCCGATGATGCTCTGCTCCTGCTCTTCCCTCGAGGCGAAACTACTTTGCGGTTGAATCATGTGATACGGCGCCAAGAGGAAGACGATGTTCAGAAAGCTGATGGTCGAAATGTAAAGCGACTGGCCTCGCGTTGGAACGATTCCACCGCCAGCCTTGATTGCGACTGGTTCGCGGTGCATCCTCCCCCAGACAGCAGGGTGGATCAGCATGGAATTCAGTGACGCCCAAGCTGGGGTTTGGCTCAGGCCAGGGATGAATTGAACGAGCGAGAGAACCACAGGGAGGAAGAGCCCAACGAGCATGACTGTAATGCTGGGAACTGTTAGCAGATTGCATTCAACTATGCCAACACGTAGTGGACAAGCTGGCACCCACGTATACGTGGAATGACCTGTTTCGTTGATCTCCAACGACATCATTCCGTTGTACTGCTTCTGCCAGTCAGCTTCGGCAATGAAGCTCGTGACATTCAGATGCTGTTTGGGTTTTATAGTTGGCAGCGCACTGTGCGTGCCTAGCCTCAGAGTGACAGATTCACCGGACTCCTCATGATCATGTTTTCTGACCATTTGGTGATCACTTTGCTGCGTGTGCTTCCTTCGTATCGCAGATGGTATTCCCATTGCCATTCCCAGCGCGAGCCTCGTCCTTCCGTGCTGCCGCAACTGCATTCACGTATGATACACTGGGCTGCCACTGGTAGTCCCCCACTGTTCCGGTTGCAAGGTGAGAGCTCCAGAAGTCTTCTAGCAGGCTCACTGTGGGGTTATCCGTCAATGGGCAGTAGGTGTCCAGGCAGAGTGCCATGGTGCGCAGGAAGGCCGGGTCGCTCGTGTAGCAATCGGGTGGTGTTGTCGTGGTCGAATGTCCCATTCCAAAAACTTCGCCGTCATGGCCTGGTGTGCACATAAGGGAACAGCCTTTGACGACTCCACGGCAAGCAAATGCACACGTGGGGTGGTACATGGTCTTGCCCCATCCGATGAGCCCTCTCCCGTCTGCCAGCAGTGGGCGGGTGTACAGGTTGGCAATGACGAAGGCGACCTGTGTTGAGTGCATCTTGCCAATGTGAGGTCGAGTACAGCTCGGAGAAGAGGCGATGGTTGTGAACTGACGGAGTGTCGGTCGAATTACAAGGCGTTTTGTGATGGAACCAATACTTGGGCTCTGCAGTCCGTCTACTTATTGGATTTTCCAGCCGAGAGTGGCCACATTAGACCTCCGTCTCAACTCACCTCAGTGGAGCACTAGGATCCGAAAGCCTCCATGAGACCCTTTCATGGCCTAATCACCATGTCTTGGGATCTCACCGCAGGCCCTGACCCGTCGGATGATATATTTGTCTGGCTTGTTTCCACTTTCTGGTCGACTTGGCGTGCATGAGCACGAACACCATCCCGTAGCGAGAAGACTATGTACTTGGACCTCTTCATATCCCCAGCTCCAGTCGAGCAGATGATACCTCTTGACGGTTAGGACTAATATCTTGCAACCACCATTTTCTTTGGGATAACAGCAGCACGTAAGACTTGATTAGCTGAACAGTGGAATACAAGCCTCGAAAATGCTGTGGCAGTCTTTGGGCAAGCTGACTGACTGTCATTCGAGCCCGACATCCGGTGCCTTGGCAGCTGCAAGCCTCATCTGGGCGACCCAAAATTTGCTCAAAACGTGCTCACGGCCCATGAATGGTGAGAGGATGGATCAGTTCTCTCGTGCCCATCGTATTCTGTGCGTGTCCAGCTCTAGATCCGCTGCTCTAGTTAGCGTTCAACTAGACTAGTCGGGTCTCACACGGCATTTGCAGACAAAACTCAAAAAGGAGAAAGCTTAGCAATGGCTCATGAATTGCAGTAGTTTTATCTCACAAAATGGCTTTATTTTCTAGTATTGGAGGATTAGAAGAATCTTGGTTCTACGAATGGAACCTGATGTGTTATTATCCAACGTCCAGCACCAGTCAAGGCCACCAATGGCGAATATCAGTCCTCCTGCACAGAGGCTGAGGTGAACTTTTTTGGTTGCCGCGAAGTTGGGCCCAGCAGTATGGTGGGCATTGTAATAAACTCTTGTCGCCTTTACGGTCAATGTGGAACCTTGTCAAATTTAGACCAGCATCCACGATCATATAGGTATCTTGGCTACCTCCATGTCTCCATACAAACACCTACTTTTGCTTTTATTGGGCTTCCCGTGGGGACGGAGAGCTCTTGAATACGATTAGCCTGCTTGGACAGTAGATCTGACACGGCCCCCTTGCGCGTCTCGGCCCCAGGGACACGGATTCATCTGGGGTCAGATTGTTGGTAGGGCAGATTGATGCGGAGCGGCGCCTGAATATACCTGGGTGTATATCCATGAGCCCTGTGGCAGGTTGACGTGTTGGGGAACATCGCAGAGCGGTCAAGTAAGTATGTACTGTGGCGGCTTTTGCAAGAGCATGAACTTGCGAACTCTGATAGGCTTCAGCCATTGCTGAATAGCAATGTCTCCAATGGGCGCCTCCCAGCCAGCGTCCGCCCAGATTACTCGACGGGGTTTGGGAGCAGGCGTGCGTGTAAATGAGAAGAAATCGGTAGAGATCATAAAACAAGGCAGGAAGTACGTTGGACCTCTTTTTCAGGGGCTGCCCCAGCCTTCGGCGCAATATGAGTGAGGCTCTGGCCGCCTGTCCGATTGCCAATCTGCTGTCTCGGGAAGGATCTGGACAATTTTCCGTCTGGGCATACTTTTTTCTCGCCCCAACTCTCGAGATGATGAATGGGGTTCATCGTAGGCATGGGGTGGCGAGTTTCGCTCGTCCTGTGCTGGTCTAAGCGTCATTCAGCTTGATCCATCACAGATGCTGTGGTGAAATATCCGTATGACCGGCTTGCCCAGGGGTGCCATCGACGTGGGCTACGCGGTAGGATTCATCAGCATCATGTTTTCATTGCGGTTCTGTTCGAAACCGCCCTCGGGCGGCCACTTGGACCGCTGGAATTCTCCCTGGCAAGATGCGACCCCCGGGAATTACCAAGCCGTCGATGTCAAAAGATATATTTAAAAAGTACAGATTGGCCTCAGCTCTACCAGTATCGGTGGCACTGCCCGCCTCTCCGAGGACCAGTTGATGGCTGCATGTGAAGCACTGATGAAGCAGGCCGAGTCACTTTAAACCATAGTCTTTAGGGATACCAACCATCAAACCTGGCCAGTACAAGCGTGAGCAAGCGGGTTGCGAGAGGGCTGGGAGCGATTGGTGCTGCACGCGGAGCACTCGTCTCTCATGTCCAGGGAAGGGAGATAAATGGAGGGCCGCGTGTTGACACAGCGGGCTGCCTGGCATTGATTGCTTTTCTATATATTTTTCTAATTTTGTATGTCTTCTTTTTGATGCATTTCCCCCGGGTCATCTCATCTCATCTAATCTAACAAGCAGAGTCATTCCTTCATCCCAGCAAAATCACGACTTGGTCCTTGCGGAGCAGAGGCTTCCTTCCTGGTCCCGGCAAGGTGTTGTTGCATCTCAGGAACGTTCGCCTACATTGTAGATTGGCCTTTCAGCTGGTAATGTATCGATGAGTGCAATTGTCGAAGCTCATATAGTCAGACGTGCGAAGTAGGCATTTGGGTCCTCGAAGGGGCGATTGGTCCGGCAACAGTCGGGGGTCGGTGTCCGGCAAAGGCAGGCAGTTAAGGCGGCGAGCAGGTTCCGGGCGGTTCAGATTCGTCTCAGTCCGGGCGGAGGTGGTCGTGGGGTGGTCCGGCCGGGGGGGGGGGGTTTGTCGATATCTGGGGGCCCGGGCAAGTGATTTGGTCACGGCTTTTCTCACAATCACACGCAAAGCCAACACTTCATCACAGCAGACTCAGCAAGTCACGTCGGTGGACGTCAATGATCTCGATCGGAGGGGGAGGCAGCACGGCGCTGGAGCGGCCAGGCGAAGAAAAAGAATGAAGACGAGTCCCGCCTACGTTGGTGGTCCGGCATAGTTGGCGTGGCCCCAGACGAAGTACCAGAGTGTCGAGATCATGGTGAAGGTGAAGAAGACGACAGACGCATAGTTCATGGTGGCAGCCATGACGGGCACGGTGGTCGGCATGCAGAACAGCGGAATGGCTAGAAGTGACCAGGCTTCACGCAGTCACCACCAAGTCAGCACAACAACAACAACAACAACAACAACAAACACAGCAAGCACACATGGATGTCCGCACACGGGGGGGCGCTGCTCAGGGACACATATACCCCGGCCGCAGGCACACCCAGGGACCGGGGCGGCACAAGGGGAGCAGACACAGACAGGCAGGCAGACAGGACGAGAGCCGTCAGGGCGGCAGGCAGAATGAGAAAGACATACCGAGCGCGACGCAGTTGCAGACATGGCCCAGGGCACCAAGGTGGAAGCTCGCACCCTTGACGGCCTCCCTCTTGTTCAGGAGGCTGACGGCGATGGGCATGGCGTAACTCGTCGTGAGGCAGATGACGCCAACGCCGGAGAAGGCGTTGAAGGCGGCGGTCGAGCCAAAGTAGATGAGGCCGAGGACGATCTGGACGACCATGGACAGCATCATGGCGTTGAAGGGCACGCCCAGCTTCCTGTCGACCGTCTTCCACAGATGGGACCCGGGAATGGCGCCGTCCCTGGCGAACGCCCAGATGCACCGGGACGCGGCTGTCGTGCAGCCGATGCCGCAGTTGAGAGCGAGCACAATCAGGGGGATGAGCAGGCCAAAGGAACCACCTGGGGAGCCGATGGCGGACTTGATGATGGACGGGACCGGCTGGCCCGAGGCGAGGGCCACGAGGTCGTCGATGTTCGGGATGACAAACATCAGGGGGATGAGGGTCAACAGGCCGGCAAAAGTGTTGAGCACGACGGTCGAGACCATGGCCTTGGGGACCTGGGTGGCGGGTGCCCGCACCTCCTCGCACATGCTGTGTGTGTGGGTCGTCTGTTAGCAAAAGAGGCGTCAAGCGTCAGGCGTGGGGGTCTGTCAGAATCACAGCGACGTACGAGATGATCATGCCCGTCGAAGAGGTGGTGTATGCGGCCTGCAGGAGACCGACACAGAAGGACCAGCCGGGCACCCAGCCGGAGCGCGGCTCGAAGGTGGTGAAGACGTACTCGGCCGAGTGGCGGCCGTTCTTTGCGATGGCAAGGATGCAGACGACGATGGAGACGAGGCCGGCAAACGTCCAGAAGATGGCGGCAGTGTCGAGCCACGGCAGCCACTTGTCGCCCAGGGCCGAGACGGCGTTGCACAGCAGCGTGATGGCCAGGAAGATGAGGAAGACCTGGTACGTCTCGCCGGGGAAGACGCTCTCGCCGGCCGCGTTCTCGAACACGCCGATGCAGGCGACCAGGAACTGGGCGGTGCCAAAGTTGACGGCGAGGGTGATGGTCACGTTGCCGACGACGTACAGCCAGCCACAGACCCAGCTGGCCACGCGCCTCCACCGGGGCGGCGAGAGCATAAAGGTCTGGTAGTAGACGCCGCCGGCGGTCGGGTAGACGCTGGTGATCTCGCCCAGGGACGCGGCCACGCACAGGATGATGCACGACACGGCGAGCCAGCCCCAGATGACATTGGCCGGCCCACCGCCGGCCAGCGGGTAGTACATGGTCGTCGAGAGTCCGTAGGGGATGGCGGCCAGCACAAACGACATGAAGGCCACCTGCAGCGTCGACCGGTTGCGCGTCATCTCCGGGGCGTATCCGAGCGACTCGAGGAGCTGGTCGGCCGAGGCCAGGTCGCCGCTGCCGCTGTGGCCGTCGAGGCTGCTCTTGGTCGTGACGCCCACCTTGGCCTCGTGGTCGCCGCCGCGGTGGCGGGCGCCATGGTCCTGGGGCACGACACCAGCCATGATGGATGGATGGTGTTTATCGTCAGATGCAGAGAGGGCGAGGGCGAGGGCGAGGGCGAGCCAGTGATGGCGAGACGATGATCCGGATAAGGGCCAAGAGAGAATGGAGTAAGAGGGGGTGAGAAGAGGAGGAGGAGGAGGAGGAGGAGGAGGAGGAGGAGGATGGACGGATGGAGCGAAGGGGTAAGTGAAGAAAGAGGTGAGGAGGACGAGTTCGCCAAGGTCCTATTTCTGGGGAGTCGAGGAACTAAAGAAAGACTGAAAACAAGTGCACTGCGAATCCAGAAGCCGGATATGAAATGAGCATGGCATGGGGCATGGGCATGCAGGAAGAGGTGGACGGATCTGCTTGCCACTCCTGACCCAAGTAGACCAGATACGTACGTACAAACTTGTATACTTTCGACATGGTAGATCGAAAGTACTGTACACGATAGATCGGGGGGCGAGGGTCTCAAAACCCACACTGGAGACCAGGGAAGGGGGGAGGGCAGGTGCAGGGCGATAAGAGAGAGAGAGAGAGTGAAAAAAAAAAAAAAAAAAAAAAATTTCAATGGCTACCGGGATGGTCGCGTGCACAAATGTGCAAGACCCCTCGGTACATAGTCCTGCCCTGCCCTGCCCTGCCTTACATGCATTATCAGATCACTCTCCTCCTCCTCCTACCTCGTCCCCCCCCCCCCCCCCCATCCACGTATACAACGATGGATGTACAGTACTCGTCTTGTCCAGCTGCGCATCGATCCGAGGAGTCGGGAAAATAGATAGAGATAGATACTTGGCTGGTCGTGCCTGCTTGTCACTGGCGAAATCTGGCGAGTCAGATGCTGGGCATGTACGGGGAGGATCTCTGGGGGCCCTCACCGGGACCACTTTTGCGCGTCCAATGCCACCTCAGGCGCAGTGCCAGTGACATCAGAAGACCCATGCGAGGCCCACACAGGCTCTCGGCCAAGAGCTGGAGCCCCCGCCGTGCGTGGGCGGGCCTGGCAAGGAGGGCCCATGGAGGCACGGCCAAAGGCTCGGCCAAGCGGTTGGGGTGCCCACGCCGAGACTCCGGCGTAACCGACGGCGCGGTGCTATGTAGGCTTTGCGTCCCAGAACTCGGCGGACAAAAAAGGGAAGAGGGAGCCGTGGGAGCAACGAGGCGACTTGGAAGGCGATTGGGGAAGCCAGACCCGGCGCCAACCAACCCCCCCAGCTTCGGTCCGGCTCCCTTGGCTGGCAGGCTGACCACACATGATAGTGCTTTAGTATCCGTACAGTACATAGTATCCTTGGTCCGTCATGCATATTGACTTGCATGCATGCAGTTCGCGAGCCCCGGCTGCATGTACTGCCCAACTGTTGGTAAAATGTGGTCTGTTTCTGCGCAGGACACGGGCCACCTGTCTTTGAATGTAGATCCGAGTTTTTTTTTGTTGCAAGCATGTACAGGACATTGGGCTACCGTTGCAGAGAGGGTATGGGGTAGCAGACTTCACAATGCAGATGATCAGAGGATGGGCAACATGCAGTTGCCTACAACAACAGTATCTGATCGATCCGGCACGGGCCCAGAACACGGCTCCATGCTGCCCATCCCACCCCACGCCATCCCATGCCATCCCATCCTGTAAATGTTGAGATTTGAAACACAGCAGTCAGCAGTCAGCCAGCCAGCCAGCCAGCCAGCCAGCCAGCCAGCGAGCCAGCGAGCCAGCGGGACGGGACTACTTCGGGGCTCCGCCTCGTCGCCAAACGCGCACAATGTTTCGTAAAGAATACAACATCCTGCGCTGTGAGGCGGCCATTACGGATCGGCAGGCCCACCTGCAGAAACGGGATGACGTCTCAGGGGCCCACGCGGCACCTGCTTAGCTACAGAATCTACATATTGTACTATATGATGTGTGGTGGGCCTGGTCATTCTGGTGGTGTGGTGTAGATGGATGGCAGTGTGCAGTCTGGTCGGCAGTGCAGTCAAGTCAACTGGTCAGTCAGTGAGTGCACCTCATACGTGTGGTTCCGTCGAAACGACAACACACATGGCAGAGCAAGGAACACAGGCCATGAACCCACAACGCGTGCATACATGTGTGCCTGATGGGCAGATGATACTGATACAGCAGCCGGCAGAGCAGATAACCTACTGTAGATCCATCTACATGCGGCAGCGGGTGCCGAGTGTGGCCTGTGGCATGCCGGCGTCCAATTTCTTGGAAGTGCAAGGAACACGGCAAGCAAGCTCTTGATCGACCACGCGCGGCTTGCAGACAGGCTACAACGTACCGCGGTAGAATGCTTGGTACCTAGGTAGTCTAGGAGGAGCCTCCGACCTGTCATTTACATTGTCGGCTACCGCAGCCGTGTGTGCCCGTTGGCTGAGTGGACGCATGCGAAGTTGCAGGAACGCATTGCGCGGGGTGGAGCACTCATGCAGCACCGCAGTACAGCTCTCCCACTCACTGCCATCCGCGACTGGCGGCAGCCTGGGGCCCTGGGCCAGACGGACATTGGCCTGCAAAGAGACTCCGCGGCCGACAACCGAGAATCCTCCACGATAGGAACGTCACCGGGCGGTCTCTCCTCTTGCTGCAGACGGGACAGATCGCATGGTGCCGTGCTGCCGATATCTGCGCTGCGCTGCGCTGCGCTGCATACACATGGGCGTTCCTCGATTAACTTGCAGCCAGTTCCGTCCATTCGCCTGTCTTCCAGGAATGCTCATACTCGCCGCACCAGCGCCTTCTTGGTATGATGACCCTTGTTCTGCATTTGCTGAACACGTCCGGTCCTTTCCGTGCTAGCACATCTAGCGAAAGACAAGCAGTGGGTCAGCTTTGTCGGTGTAAACATGGAGCATGGTCCTCACCGTTGGTTGACCGGCGGGTTCAGGTCTGGTTGGCACTGTCTAGTTAGTCCAAACGGTCATCCAGGTACCGTACATGCAAGCAGACTACAAACTCTGTTGGTGTTGCGGTTGAAGGCTACCCATGTTTTATCACAACATGGAACCTCCAAGGGGCGCTGACAAAAGAGTGGATGGAGTGCCAGAACTATGTGGAGGTGCGGAATTGATGCACTTGTGTATGCAACGTCACCCGGGGAATGACTTTTGCACCGACAAAGTGCGAGGACAAGAAAGCCCTTGTCCTACACTACACGCAAGGCGCTGTCGTATGGACAAGACCTCCAATGTCAACGTCTTCTACTTCGGCCTAGTGACGACGGCGCGAATCATCAACACCCCGTGTCCATCCATCCTCTTTAAAACATGGGCAGTGTATCTAGACACAGGGACTTCTCACTCTCCCTAATGCGCTCACATGTACAGTTTGATGGACATGGATACATAGTTAGCCCATGTGAAAGTTATTTCGGCCCACAGCTGTCGGACGATGCCGGCCATGTATCAGATGCCTAGGTAGGCTGGCAATGTGCTACATAATTAAGGATTGAAGCTTCGTCGCTGCTCTAGATGCGTTGCTAAAGACGCAGTAGCACGGGTCCACACATCCAGAATGCAGCGATGCAAGACGCAAGCCGTAGCTGATAGGGTAAATAAAGTGCACGTAATTGTCAACCGGCATGGTAGTAACAGTCTGAATAGGAGCCGAGCAAGGAACCACCATGTGCGCCACACGTCATCACAACTGATCCGTTGCACCGTTTGGGACCAGCAGTGAATCTTGCACTCGGCAAAGAATAATTCATGAAGTTCCCAAATGACACATGTCAGATACAGCCCACCTTACACGGTCCTCTTGGAAAAGATAGCAGCTGCATCGCCTACCCCGTCCCAGCCTAGCATAGAGGCGCCAGTCACAATCAGCGCCCATAGCTCCCCGATCGTGGCCCCTTCTGACCCTGCAGCACCCAGAGGTGCCCAGGACGTCGTCCTGGTAGCACCCGCCACGAGGGCCAACACCAGGGTGATCCAGCCTTTGGCGTCCTCGGCAGACCGGCTCCCCGGAGGCTGGCGAAATTCCACCGTGCCCTGGGCCAGGCTCGTGGCGCTGCTCTTGGAAGAGGATGACCGAGGCAGCATCCTCGAGAAGTCCCACTTGTACACCTTTCCCCGGACAAAGTCGTGCTTCTTGCCGTGTGCTCTCCCATATGTCGACGTCGCGGGGAAGAGGTTCATGCTCCCGACCAGGCCCGGCAGGTCCAGCGTGGCGTCCACCATGACCAGGCAGTCCGGCAGGCTCAGAGACCGCAGGGCCACGCTGGCCCGGTTGCTCTGACACCAGTATGCCGTCGACGCGCCTGTCGGCTGGGACGAGCTGGTCGAGGGCCGGTTCAAAGTACAGGGCAGCCTTGGCCAGCGCAGAAAGCTCGGCGGGCGACAAGGACACGGGCGTCGCCGAGACGTGGATGTGTGTGCTGCAGTGCGGGCTGGGTGCCATGACGAAGTAGTGCCTGATGGTCGAGAAGATCAGCTCCATATCGGCTGCCCAGTGCCAAGAGGCTGGATAGACAGGTGAGACGAGCTCTATCCCCCCTAATCATGCGTGTAAGTACTCCTGGTCAGCAATCTTCAGTGGACAGTGGGGCCAGTGATGGGCAGGGGAGAAGATATCGTACACAGGCCCTTTGCGAGCTGATTCGGGATAGTGACCTCGCGCACGATCGAGTACTCGCGATAGTGCTCGACGGCCTTGTCAACCCCATCGTTGATGTGATTGGAGATACCAGCGGCTGCTAGGCGTCTGCTCAGTTCGTTGGCGAGGCTTTTCCAGGATGAGTGTGCTTTCTTGCGGCCGCCCAGGAGTAATTCGATCTCGATGCCGAACTGGAGGGAGGCATGGGGCACGGCTGGCATACTCATCATGGACACTCGAATAGATCTCGACAGGAGAAGGGCACAAGTACAGGTAGAAGCGATAATGCTAAAGTCAGGCTGGCGAACTCGTCAAGAGAATGACAGAGTCGCCGCTGCTCAAGAGCTAT
Organism: Diaporthe citri; assembly: GCF_014595645.1. Taxonomy (NCBI): domain Eukaryota; kingdom Fungi; phylum Ascomycota; class Sordariomycetes; order Diaporthales; family Diaporthaceae; genus Diaporthe; species Diaporthe citri. The sequence continues at coordinate 48,250 of NW_025064866.1, forward strand.
ATATACTCGAGGACACCAAGGCCCTTTGGTTGATTCCTTGCCAGAGACGCTCAAACACCCCGCTGATATCGCGGATTTTCCTCCTGGGCCACAAGCGCTCACACAGAGTTGAGCGCAGGGGCAGGCTCAACGATATCCTGGGACCAGGCCAGCTCGAGCCGGCCTCCAGAGCGGGCCATCTGCCATGGATGATGCCCTGTCTAGTGGCATGAACCGTGTCGACGAAGGATCGTCACCAGCGTCTCGCCCGAGTGATGGGCAGAACCAACCTCGACGTCGCTGATCGAGCCAACAGTGAGCTTGCTCCCGCCGCGTTGGCCCCTCTCGCAACTGCCGTGGACCTTGTCAGTCAGGGGCCGTCAGCGAGACGCCCGGGTTGGAATCTTGCTGTCGAGCACCATACCCCGTACAGGGTCCTCCCCCAAGGCATATTGACCGACATGGTGCCGTTCAGACGAGGTTAAAAAAGTGGATTAGGCGAGGCGCTGGCTCAGTCGTCACTTGATGAGCCCAGCACGTTCACGTCACCCAGCCCCAGGAGAAAGCCGCGCTCGCAGGAGAAGCCGGACAAAGGGAGCCCGGAGAGCGATCGAGAGCCAGTATGTCTGGTCCCGTTGACGATATGTCTGACAGCCTGGTGGATAAAGTCCACACGAGCAGCTTGGCTCAGACCATGGCCGATGGCGGGGAGGGGGTCCGACACAGTATTCCGCCCCCAGGAGTTGCGTCACCCAAGGAGGCTTGTGTTTGCAATGAACTTACTTGATCCAGCTGCCTCAGACCTGCCGTCTCGATCGAAATCCCCATCTGGATATGTTCCCGGCCCCCAATGCCCCCGGTGACATCGCCGGCCGTGAGCGCGGGATCCGTGGCCGGGACCCTGGCTACAAGGCGGCCAGGCCGCGGCCCCTGTCGACCTGAGTGCAGAACCACCAATAGTACGGGGACGAGGCATTGGGCAGACAGGTTTCTCGAACTGAAGTTCGTCCGTGACGGGTGTGGCCTCCGTTGGGGGCGCCGAAGCAACGATCCAGACATGGGCGCCCTAGTGTTCCTGGTATAGGTTTAGGTTCAGCTAAGCGCCGCGGGCAACATGGGGGATGGGAAGGCGGGACCTAGCCAGGTAGGAAGACTGCCATGGAACCACTCGTCACAAGAGGCGGAAGGACAGGGGCCTGTGTGTGTGTGTGAGTGTGAGTGAGAGAGGTGAAGGGAGGTGTGGGGTGGTTTGGGTGGCAACGAGGGACCAGGCGGACTAGCCGTCATCATGTGTCCCAACTGGACTGAAGTTGGTACCGCCGGCCAAAGGCTTGGTGTTGCAGTGGCTGCAAAGGCAAATGTGACTGGCGGAATAGTGACTCCAAGAATGTTTCAGATCCCGCGCTGCGATCCTCGATCTTTCGGCAGACGAGACTCGGGTGCGGAGCGGCCGCCGTCCGGCTCCGGAGCCTCGGGTATGACACCGGCTCGCCAGCCGGGCCGGACCAGGTCGGCCATGTATCGACTGCGGTGGACCGCCGCGGCATTGCCTGCATCTTGGTTGTCTTGGGGCGACCTCGCAGTCTCAACAGCACTCGTTGCCTGCTCCTAGCACGTCACACAACGTCAACAATTGATTCTTTGGTATCTCAAAACAAGGCGCCCCCGTCAACATCTGCATGCGAGTGATAATGTCCCGATACACTTGAGCCCAACTCCAATGCTTGTATAGAATGCGGCCCTCCCATGAATAGCTCAGCCCATGAGACCAAAACCAAACCGGGCTAAACCAAACCAAAACGAAACCAAAACAATCAAATCCAAAACAGACAAGTGATGGCTGCGACAGCCAGGCTGAGATCCAGGAAAGTATCCAAGACAACCGCCCTTTCTCACTTGCTCTCATCATACACCACGCTCCCACAACGCCCACAGACGAGTCGCTGACGGCCCTGGATTTTTTTGGGCCTGAACTTCTTTGCCCCACACTTTCGACACGGAACATCGTCCCCATCCTCACTGCTCCGGCGGCCGGCGTCGCTGTCACTCGTCAGCTCCGAGCTGAGCTTGCTGATGACCGAATCAGCCGGGGCGAGGCGGTTCTCTTCGTGGGTCGTCATGGTGCTCAGATGTGAAGCCCCACGCTGCACGTCAGCCGGCCGCCGCTCGAACCCGGGGACTGGAGGTCTGTTTTCGCCGGCCGGTGAGAGGGGCATCGTTGAGGACCTCGACGCTCGGGGTCCCTCAGAGACGGCCTCGCGATCTACAGCATCACTGGCAGTCCTCTGGTGGCCCTTAGCCCCCGCACTGGACTTCCCATCCCCGTTGGACCCTCTAAGACCAGCCAGGCCCTTCCAGCGGTTCAGATTCCAGAAACCGTAGCTTGCCCCGGCTGGGTCGAGCCGTAGCTCTTCCGGTCCGTCTTCAGCGGACCTAAAGCTGAACGACGGCACCGGCGGAGGCGTTGGCGCATCCTCGGCCTTTTTGGAACCCTTGCGGTCTCTGGCTGTTGACGGCCGGGGCTTGCCCTGCGGGGGCTCCTGCCGACGTTGGTTGTCATCCGCCTCCGTGCCCTCTTCGTTTGTAGGGTGTAAGGGCGAGGAACCGGAGGTCAACTTTGTGTCGGCAGCACTGGCCGTCTTTGGTCGCAGCCGACCGCTTGCCACACTGTTCGTGGGGCTGCCGGGTGGGTCATTGGCACCCGCAGGGATCCGCGGAGAGGCCATCGCGTACTGCTGCTTCCGGGCATCTGCGGCTAGATTTGCCCGGCTCCCGCTTGCCGCTTGGCGCGCGTCCTTCCCAGGGGATATGCTTCTCTCGCTCCGCACGGGCGTTCCGATGCTTCCAGCGATCGACTGGGGCCTGCCGCCGCCGCCCTCGATATCTTGGCGCCAGCTTAGGATCATGTCCGACGACAGCTTCGGCGTCCCCGGTGCGCCCCACGCGATGCCCGGCGGAAGCGCTCCAGGCTGCCCCGCCCCGGTGCTCAGACTACCGCGCCGTGAGTGCGCAGCGCTACCAGCGCTCGTCCTGGTCCTGATACTGGATGAGCGGACTACCCCTGGGCCAAGGGCACCGCCTGGTTTCCTGGAGAAGGTGCTTCCGGTCTCCCAACTCTCGTGACGTCGTTTTGAAAAGGCACAGTCCTGTCGAAAGACCTTGATGATGCCTTGGTCGTCCGATGTCACAATAATGTTGCCGCCGTTGTGAGACTTGCGCGCGAGGTAAGCAGGTGAGTACTCGATCTTCTTGACCAAGCCTGGCGTCGACAGCGAAATGTCCGGGTCCTGTGCCTTGTCCTGGCTGTCGGCTTCAGACGGGGCAGCCTGGGACGACGTCGCGGCGGTCTCGTCCGAAGGCATGAGTGTGACCGGTGGCGGATTGCATAGGTCGTAGATCGGGTCCCCAGACTCACTCAGGAGTTGCCTGGTCTTGACGGGGGCAAAAAGCGCTGTGGTCACGATATCGCCGTGGGCATCAAAGCTTTCGCTCGGCTGTTTGTTGGAATCACCGGCGGCTGCCGCGCCCACCTTCCAAATGAACGTCTTCCTGTTCTCGCTCCCGCTGATGACGTATTGTGCATCATCACTGAAGCTGGCGCTGATCTGCGTGCAGGCGTTCTCGTGGCCTTTGAACTTGACATCCAGGCTGCCGTCCTTCAAGTTGTAGATCCGGATTCTCGAGTCGTTGGTCGATATCATGATCTTGACCTCACCAGGCTCCGTACCACCCGAACCGCCCGAGGTGAGAGGCATCGCCATGGTCTGTATCCCGGTGATCTTGCTCCCCTTGGAGTTCTTGCCCCGCGAGCTCTTGGCATGTATCTGGCTGTGGAACTTGAGACCCTCCGTGTCGTAGACCATGCACAGCCCGTTCAAGAGGCCCGCGATGGCCAACTTTCCGTCAGGGGTGAATGCAACGGCGGTGATGAGGTCTGGCAGGCGCACGCTGTAGGCGACGGTCTTGTCGGGTATGCTCCACAGGCGCAGCGTCATGTCCAGGCTCCCTGCGAGGAAGAAACGGTCATCTGTGGGGTGGAAGGCTACCTTGGTCACCACGTCCTTGTGCTTGAATGCGCAGAGGCACTCGTCGCGACTAGTGTGCCAAAGCCTCACCGACTTGTCCATGCTGGTCGAGAGGAGGAAGTTGTTCTTGCTCCAGCTCAGGTCGAGGATCTCGTTCACGTGGCCCGAGAGCTCACGGAACGGGCGTTCAACGAAGACAGGCGTGGACAGCCGCTCACCCACGGGACAGGTCGCAGCCTCCTCCTCCTCCTGTGCCCGCCGCTCCTCGTGGGTTGATATAACAGCCCACATCCTGACGACCGCGTCTTTGCCGGCGGCAGCCAGGTATTTCCCATCTTTGGAGAACTCGGTAGCCCAAATCGCACCGCCCGTCCGCTCCCTCCTCCTCCCACCGGCACCAGCCACAGAGACGGTGACGACGGGAACTTTGGAGGCTGCTTGAGCGCCGTCGTCACCATTCAGCGATGGATGGGTCCCAACAAGCTCCTGGGCAAGAAACATGCGGTTGAATTCCCGCTCATGGTGTTTCTTGTTGTTTGCCCGGATGCGGATGTATCTCGGCGGCTCCTTGTGGCGAGGGATGAAGCCTCCTGCGTCGGCCATGTCGGAAAATACTCGGGCATCTGAGCCGTCCATCCGAGACTCGCCATTGAACTCGGACTCGCTGTCGTGTATGGAGTCGACATCACCCCTTGCCTTTCTCGTGGTACGCATTCCGAGCCGACTGAGAAATGAGGGACCCTTCCTATACAAAATCGAAGACGGTCAGCGCGTGGACAATCGTCACCGAAAGCTATGCAGCTGATGGGTTTTGAGGTCCCGCCAACCACAACTTTCCACACCCCCAAGACAGGATGATCTGCCGCAGGTAGGGTCGAACGGGGCCACCTACTTCTTGTCCTTCGCAACATCGCCAAAGGGCGCTGTTTGTCTGCCGTTCAGGTCTGAGCTTTGGCGCGGGATTGCTTCGAGGGGCTCCGAACTGTCATCTGGCTTTGTAGCAGCCACGCCCCAGGTTCGAGGTTGCCTGGAAGAAGTGGATTCGGTATTGGTGCGCAGGAAGATGTGCTAGAAGCGGACATGTTGTCAGCCCGACAGACCCGCAGGATCGCGTTGCTCCACAAGCGCAGGGCCCGCCCTATGTCGGCGAGAGCAGGTTGGAGGACGTACTTGTGACAGCGGATCGACGCCGGGGTTGCTAGAAGGGGAGGGGGCAGGCTGGGCTATGTTCGTGGCAGATGGCTTTGCAGCGCTGTCGTGAGCATCCTTGTCCCTGGACACAAGTGCCGGCGCCGTGTCTTGCCGAGTGATGTGGTCGGGGGCCTTCCTCGCGGTGACGGCAGAAGCAGGCGTGGGTGGAACTACGGTTGTGGCGGTGGTCGGAGTCGGGGTGGACGACGGAGTCGGTGTGGAACTGTCGTGGTTGCCTGCTTCTTGTGGCGCTGTCAGCTTGGCCGAATCCTACGGGGAGAGCATGCGAAGGTCGCGACTGTGAAAGAAATCTGGGGGTGGAAGGGGGGCAACGGAGGGTATGGGAAGCCAGAGAGCGTGGCGGTGAGTCCGGGAACGGGCACAGGACGGAGCCGGGAACGGGGAGAGACGGGGCATCCTGCGCGTCTATGCACCACGCATGCGGCGGTTCTCTTCACATGTGGACCGATGGAGGAGGGATGGAAGGACGGGCGACAAGCAGACAGAGACCGAGGGGTTGTGGACCCGGGGGAGCAAGAGAGCGACCGCTTACCTCGTGGGTTGTGCTGGGGCGTGGGCGTGTTCGAGGGTGAAGGCGAGGGCGAGGGCGAGGGCGAGCCGGACGACTTGGTGGTGAGCGGCGGGATGAGGGCATGTTGGGCAGTGCGAGAGGCGGACGGGCCGTGTCGAGGGCCCTGGGAGGTCTTTATGGGGGGAGGGTGAGCTGCCATGTCTCCATCATGTACGGCACGCACAGCCGTGTGCCCAGCCAGAGTATCGTGGGCGCGCCTCTGTCGCTTGGTTGGCTGGTCGTTTGGTCACTCGGTTGTTCGGCGGGTCGGTCTGCCCGTCGCAGGTGGTAATCTGGATGTGCAATTGGAGGGGTGGAGGTCCAGAAGGAGGAGCAGCACAGCAGCAGCAGCAGGAGCAGGAGGAGGAGGAGGAGGAGAATTGTGATGGCCAGCCCCGCCAGTACTGTGCAAGCTTGTGTCCGGGATGGCAGCGACCAGCTCAATCACAAAAGACAGGACCCACCGGGAGGGGCGAACAGGACGGGGATGGACCAGGGTGCGCTCCAGTCAACTGCAGTGTGCTCCAGGGACGGGCGAGATGCGAGATGGCAGATGGCAGATGGCAGCAGGGAACCCCGGGCAGCGTCTCTTACGGGCTGGGCGGGTTGGTGGACTGGTGGGGCGGACGGTGGGGCGTCGAGGTGGAAAGGAACAATGAAGACAATCATTGCCTGCTGCAACCTGGACGGAGTACTTGAGATGGCGTATCCGTACCCAGCCCACCTGCGTACTCGCTTATCGTATTTCTCCGTACAAATCGAATTAATCGCATCGACCGTAATAATCGTATCAATCGTGTTTTGACGCAAGCAGCAGACATCACACTGCGCAGATGGGGCAGGTGGAACGATCTTTCCAGGACAGGCAATCCTGCTTCTCTTTCCCCTCTCCTTTCCTTTCCTTCCTTTCCTTTCTGTCAGTCTGGGAACGAAATGCGTGAGACAGCGAGTGCCTCGTGGCCAGCCCGGACGAGCACTCAGACTATGTCCTCATCATGATGCGCCCGGCATGTCGATCCGTCCGGTACCGAGCAGCTAGACTATCATTCTCCGTAGGCCAGACACGGACAACTCCGCGCAGCAGTATCTGACTGTTCGTGAAACATAGACCTGCGAAACAGACATGACTTGTCCTCGTTCTGTTTTGTTCTCGGCTCATGAGCCGGTAGGTGGGCACCCACTCACACATACACAAACAAAACCCCAGACCCCACAGCCCTCGGAAGATGGGATGAGACCAAGACCAAACCCAGTCCCCAGATCCAAGACAGGGACAAGAAACATGACAGCATGGGCCCAAACTCAATCGCCCATAGGGCTGCGAACCCCGGCACCCCAATAGGCTCTTCCCCCTTTTTTGTTTCTGCATCTGGTCCACGTCATGGTATACTAGCTTACCATCAACCTGTTAGTTGGGAGTTGATCATACATCTGCAAAAGACCTGCAACAGCCGCCGACCATCCCGCTTGTTCCATCTCTGCATTACAGGCATTGCCTGCAGACGCAGGACTTGTACGCATCTCTGTAGGTGGGGGCCTAGGATCGCACATGACTGCGGGATGCATACATCGGCAGCATAGAGCGAGGACATCCCGAGGATTCCAAGCTCCCGCAGCTTCCGGCTGCTGTGCCCCTAGTACCATCCGTCTCGTGCCCTCACGTCACTCATGAAAAGCCACCGCACGCCGATTTGCATGCAGACTATGTCCACGTCGGGCAAACAAATGGCCCCATTCCCAGGGAAACAGACTACAAATTACATGTTATTAAACCATACTTGTAATTTGTAATTAAGTCTTTTGATGCTATTAACTAAACTCGGTTAAACTGATTTCAACCCTGCCCATTCCCTTGTGCATCTGGCATGTGGTCTTGCTGCTTCAAATCGGAAAACATGGCGCTGATCCATGTCTGCTCGAGTGCCCGCAGTGTTGTCAGGGGTGACGGCCCTCCATGCTACATCCTTTTTTATGCATTGTGCGGTACGTCTCCGTAGCACTTATATACTGCTGGGTGTATTTCCAAGGGATTGGAAATTACTGGTCTTTTTAGCCAAGCAATTTATTTCGCCAGCAGTTAATAAATTTATAATAATTTCCAATTTAATAACTGGGGTTTAAGCCCTTTAATTTAAAATTATTTTAAATAAATTTATAATTATTATAAAGGTTTTATAATAAATATTTAAGTAAAAAATTATAAATAAATTAAATATATATTATTTAAGTTTTAAGTTATTTATAAATATATATATATTGTGACGGGGCTTGCTACCATAAGTATTTAATATATTGAAAATATGAAAGATAAAGAATTAAGAAAGGAAGCTAAAGGCATTGTTTTAGCTTTTAGCTATATACCTATAGTATTAAGTTATATAATTAAATAGAGATTTATAAGCATGCCCATTACATTACCCCTTAACTAGGAATCCTACCTTAGTTAGCGCTTTAAATCCCTTGAAAACCGCTTAGTTTTTTAAGGAAATTACATTTAGCTAAAATTCCCTAAATTTATTATTATTATTTATAAATACCATGCCATTGCTTTTAATTTTCGCCTTACCTGCCTTAATTAGCGCTTTAATATAATTAGCTTTTATTAGCATTTTAAATTACCTATGGGCCGCTAGTTAGGGCATTACTTTCCTTTTATCCAGGTATATAAATCGCTTGATTTTCATATTATATAGCTAAGGTTAACTCCTTATTCCCTGCTTTCCGCTTAATTTTTATTAAAATTTACTTATTAAGCTATAATAATTATTAATAATTAAATTACTACTACCTTAGGTTCTTTATAATATTAAATAATATAGCTTAGCTTGCTATATTTAAAATAAAGGCTTTTAAACCCTTTTATATAGGTTTTTATATATATATTATTAATATTTATATTTATTAATTTAAGGGTTGGAGTTTATTAAGGTTTGGGTTTTATAAATAATATTTTAAAAAGCTATTATATAAAGTTATAAAACGCTTTATAATTATTAAGCTAGTCTTTAATTTTTAATTATTTCTTTATAAATATATTAAAAGCTATAATTAAAAGAGTAATTTTAACATTTAAGGGCTAAGCATTGGCTTTTATATTAAATAAAGCGGAATTAAAGGTTTATAAAAAGGTATTTATAATGCTTATTTATTATATATTAATTAAATATTATTATGCCTTTTTTAGCTTATTTAAGTCTTTATAAGCAGCTTTTACAAAGTTAATTAAGGAAGCCATTAAAAAATTACTAAATCCCGTTGTATTAAATTCTTTTATGCGGGTTATAAAAGACTTAAAGACCTTTATAAAGCCGTTTCTTAATTATATATATATATAATATAATTAAGCGTATTTTGGTTTAATTGCTATAGCATTTATTAATATTTTTGCGCAAATTTTAATTCACTAAGTATTAAAGTCTTAAGCACTTTAAAGCAAAGAAATGTTTAGTAATTAAGTATAAGGGTGATTTAGGGAATTAGTTATTTTAAAATGGGAATTAAAAGAAATAAAGCGGTACTTTTCTTAACTAATTAAAGCGAAAAAAAGGGTTTTTTATAATATAACGGGGCTTGCTATTATAAGTATTTAATATATTAAGAATACGAAAGATAAAGAATTAAGAAAGGAAGCTAAAGGTATTGCTCCGGCTTTTAGCTATATACCCGCAGTATTAGGTTACATAATTAAACAGAGATTCATGGGCATGCTTATTATATATATATTTATTTTAAAGGTATTTAAAAGCTTTATAAAAGCTTTAAAAGAAATAATAAAATAATATAAGTTTATAATATTTTAATATTATTAAATATATTTTTTTTAAAAAAAAATACTTTTTTTAATTAAATAATATATTTTATTAATAATTAATAAATTTTTAATAATTTTTAATTTAATAATTAAAGTTAAAGCTTATTAATTAAAATTATAATAAGCTTAAGTTAAAAGCTTAAGCCTTATATAATATAGCTAGATAATTTAAGAGAGCTTGGATTATTACGTACCTTTTGGCTTAATTGGTTGCTGCTTTGCAGCTTATGGGAGAAGGCGCTAGCCAGCCTGCAGCCCCTCTGGGGCCGAGCCCATAACAAAAACTTTTTTATATAAATTTATAATCATTATAAAAATCTTACAATAATTGCTTAAATAAAAAATTATAAGTAAGTTAAATTTATATTATTTAAGTTTTAAGCTACTTATAAGTATGCATACCCGCTTTAAAGGCATTGAAGAGCTTTATAAGGGCCTTAAGGGGGGTAATGTCATTATGGTATGGCTCCGTAGCGCTTATATACTGCTAGGTGTATTTCCAAGGGATTGAAAATTACTGGTCTTTTGGCCGAGCGGTCTATTTCGCCAGCAGTTAATAGATTCGTGACACGCATGCTCTACCACTGCTCAGGCCGTTCACATGTAGGCTAATGGGTGGAAAGTCAGCGCCTCCTCCCGCCGCTCGGGGGAATTATCTTTGGGGATGAAACTTTTCTGATGGTCCTCGTTGCCGGCCGTGCCTGGTCTCATATGATCATGTCGCCGTCCTCTGCCCCACCGCCCCCATCCTCGTCATCCGACTCGTCCAGGTCGAGCATTGGATACGTCAGGATGGCGGCGATGCCGCCCAAGCTTGCCAGCCTCTGCCCGCTCTCGTGATCGCTGCTCAGCACCCTGGCCTCGCCCCCGTCCTCCTTGACCTTGTCGACCATGGCGACGTAGCGCTTCCTCGTGGCAATGTCCTGGCTCCGGAAGAGGTCGTTGTTGACGAGCAGGACGCCGCCACCCCGGCCGACGGCCCCCTCCATGACGGCCCTGTCGACGGGTCGGATGCCGTACCACGCCCTGCCGTCATCCTTGCGCAGCCTCTCGCCAAGCTCGTCCAGGAATTTGGTCTCCGAGGCCGACTTGCGCTCCTTCATCAGCCCCAGCACCTCCTTGCTCTTGAGGATCTCGTTGAGCGAGTAGACGTTGCCGCTGCTGGCGTGGGTGACGACGGCGTTCCTCCCCAGGGCCAGGAGCTTCTTGTCGGCCAGGCGCGCTCCCTCCTCCAGCACATACTGCCTGAAGTTGTTGGCGACATAGCCGGGGCTCGCGATCAGCAGCGGGCGGGGCTGGGAGAAGTCGATGGCGCGCAGGAGGGTGGCGAGGGTCTTTTCGAAGAACCTGCGCATGCCCTTGTCGTCCTTGGAGGAGGCGGAGGCCTTGCCGCGCAGGGCGCTCTGGACACGCGACTTGATCAGGGTCTGGTACTCGGTGATGAGGCAGATGTTGGCTATGCCCCTCGTGCATGACGACGGCGGCTACAGCGCCGTCCCTGTCCTGGTTGAGGGCATCGCGCAGGGTCTGGACGGCGACCGAGTCCCAGCCGTGCCTCTTCCACAGGGTGAAGGGCCGGTTGAGCTCGAGGTCGAGGGTGTGGTACTGGCCGCGGCTGACAAAGGCGTTGTCGCTGGCCACGCGGCCGCTGACGTGCAGGGAGGAGGCGGCGGGGTCGAAGAAGATGGAGGTGACCGTGATGGTTAGGTCGGTGTGGACACGCTCGGTGGCGGAGGAGCCGGTGGCCGACTCCTTTGCGACTTTGCGGATGGCGTGGGCGCGGACAACGTCGTCGGGAGCGATGAGGTTGTTGGCGTGCCACATGTCCTCGGGGTCGGTGGGCAGGAGCTGGACCGAGTCCTCGCCAAGATCCTCGATCTTGTGGATCTTTTTTGCGTTGACGAGCTGCATGGTGGGTTTTGTTGCGTCGTCGAATCCTCCTTCCCTGTCTCTTACTCTCTACTTTTCCTCCTCTTCTGTCTCTGTCTCTCTCCGCCTGTGTGTCTGCTCGTGCTCGTGCTTGTTCCTTTGTTAGGAGGCTTTCAAGTATTGGAGGGGCAGGGTGTTAAATGGTTCTCTGCTGTGAGATGCTTAGAAAGCTTTGGAGGGGTGGTGGTGGGGTTTGCTAATGTTGGTAAGGGTGGCGGTGGGAAAGGGTGGAGGGATGGAGGGGTTGATAGTTTTTATGGTGCACGACAGCGCTAACTTTCAAAAAAGAAAATAGCTTATAAGCTCATTGTGTCTTTTAAATCTACATAACTCTCTGTTTAGTGCTTTTAAGGACCTTATGACTCTAGCCTATTCCTAGTATTCTCAAGCTCATTCCAAATTTAAAGGTGCTGCTACGTGGTTTTGGGAAAGTTGCCCTTAATGTGCACCATAGGTTACCCACTGCAAGCAAGCACCTAACAATGATGTCACTGCACCAAGGTGTGGAGAAGATAGATACTTGGTACCTGAGTGCAAATGTAGAGGTGGGGCTGTTGTGGTCCATGCTTTGTACTACTCACAGATCCCCTCCCAAGCAAGCAGGTGGCCAGGTAGCTTCCCCAATTGGAAGTACCTCCTTGCAGTGGTGTGTGGGCAAGCACACATGGTTCACGAACAAACCCCAGTGGCAGCAATTGCATCCTTTGTCCTCTGGTTGAGCCGAGGAAGGCACGCACGCGCCTGACATGTCACTTCTTTTCCCCAGCCTACCAAGGTATACCAGCCACTCAGCTGGCCTGGGTACTGTCTGGGCGGTTCCTCCAGAGTGCCAGGGCGGCATCCATCCCTTCCCTTTCCATCACACCCCTGCTTGGAGGCGGCAGCACTCACTCTGCTTTTTGCTTCTTGTCTACCTGTCTACCAACATCTCGATTGTCATCTGGCCGGGTGGTAAAAGGATCGAGTGTGATACGTAGTGACCAGCCTGGCAGGCCTGCCCAGGCCCTGCATCATCATCCTACATGACATCTGTAACAATCAGACAATCCAGCCTACAGCACAATAAATACTAGACTACCTCGGCAGAACCTGTTCAGCTCCTCTCATTGACATGGGAACTCCCGAAGCCCAAGATGAGAAATGCAGTCTTTAGTCTTGCAGCCATCAGCATCACGGCTCTGTTGACCCTCTGGCTCATCTTCGATCCCCTCCACGCTGACTGGACCGTCCCAGCCTTTCATTTCTCCGTAACCCACACGGTCCTCTTCCATTTCAAGAAGGATGCAGATCCACAGGCCATCCGAAATGTACGGTCGTTCTGGTGTTCTGGCGTTCCGATGCCCTTGCCCTGCCCTGCCATCTCAACATGCCAACAGGCCAACATGCTAACATGATCCGTGGGACAAGGCATGTAACGGAATGATGGCTCTGAGGACCGCCTGTGTCAACCCTTCCTCGCTCCAGCCCTACGTCAAGTCACTCACGGGCGGCAAGGACAACTCTCCCGAGGGACTCCAGGTCAGTCTCCAGACCGCCGATGTCCGGGCTGCGAGGTAGAGGAGATGCTGACTGACTGCCTGTCACAGCACGGTGCAACCCATGGTTTTGTGAGTGACCCTGCCCAAACGACGCCCTGTACTCTGGGTCTGGTGCTGCTTCTCATCATAGCCTGAGCTGACTTCGGGACTGAGCAAAGGTGGTCGAGTTTGCCAGCACCCAAGACCGCGACTACTATGTCAGCCAGGACCCTGCCCACCAGAAGCTCAAGAAGAGCATCGACTCGCTGGTCGAGAGTGTCGTGGTGGTGGACTGGGAGAACGGCCAATTCTGATGCAGGGCCAGTTCCAAGGCGAGGTCGAGGGAAGAGAACGAGCGGCCGAGGAACATGTAGATATAAGAGAGGGGCGTTCACCTTTTTGACATTTGAACCGCCACAGCGCACCAGGATCTCTCGGGTGCCTTGTTTCGCCGATATCGTGACATCCTGACAGCGTCACAGTGGGCACAGCACAATGAACCCCCACCAGAGCCAATTATGCCCCGACCTAAATACCTAGGAAGACGCTACCTAGGTAGGTTGAGATACTGTACATGCACATATGCTCCCGGTAGAGTGACCGACTGCTCACGGCACCGCTAGGACTGGGGAGGATGATCTATGCCCAGGACGATTGCCTTCCCCCAGAGCTGGCTACTGTTGCCATAATACATGTCTCCTTGAGTATGTAGCCAGCTCCCCCGGACCGGCCATCATCTTATCAGATCGGGAGCGGGCCGGAAGCCCAAAGAGCGCACCCCCACCCCATCACCGTGCCGATGTTCGGAAGCCCAAAGCTGCCTCAGGGCCCCCGACCCGTTACCGCCAAGTTACAGAATCAATTGCATCTACTTGGTAGACTCTGGGGTCTAGACTACCCGTCCTGTCCTGGGTCCAGGGTCTTCTTTTCCCGGCTACCTATGTGACATGGCGTGACATGGAATGGAGCTTGTTCGAGGGTATGCCTCTTCTATAAAACACAACGCCTCTCCCCGCCGAGCCCAACTCCGCAGATCTCACTCGTTCACTGAGAGCCGCCCCTGCCCGTCATCAACAAATCCCATCCCACCTCTCGAGGCACACAACTACTACACAAAATTCACCTCCACTCCACAGTTGCACACCATGGCTTCCCAGTTGACCCTCCAGACCAAGGTCAAGCTGCCCAGCGGGCACCAGATCCCCCAGCTGGGATACGGCGTGAGTGCTGTCTAGCTGTGCTTTTGTGAACCCGCCCGCCATTGTCGCCGTGTACTGAAACCGGCCCGCTGACACGATGCACCCTACATGCAGCTCTGGCAGACGTGAGAACCCTCCACGGCTCTCGTCCTCGTGCCTGGATCTTGGAGCCTCACCCGCCTTTACTGACACTCTGCTAGCCCTGAAGATGTTGCCGAGGGCGTCTGCATAGAAGCCGTCAACGCCGGCTACCGACACGTACGTTGGCCCTCACCAGGCTCTCCCTCGCTCGGGGCTCGCTAACACCCTGTTTGCCCGGTCCCAAAAGATCGACTCGGCGGCTGTCTACAAGAATGAGGCCGGCTGTGGTGCCGCCATCCGCAAGATCTCCTCCACCGTCCCGCGCGACCAGATCTTTTTCACCTCCAAGGTGCCGGGCCGGTCCCTGTCCTACGAGAACGCAAAGGCCCAGGTCGACAAGACCCTCGAGGTCACCGGGCTCGACTACGTCGACCTCATGCTCCTGCACGCCCCCTACGGCGGCTCCGAGGCGCGCAAGGAGGCCTGGCGGGGCCTGGTCGAGTGCGTCGAAGAGGGCAAGGTCCGCAACATCGGCGTCTCCAACTACGGCGTGCACCACCTCGACGAGCTCGAGAAGCACATCAAGGAGCTGGCGGCCGAGAGGGGCGGCCCGGGCAAGGGCGGCGTCCTGAGCGTCGGCCAGTGGGAGATCCACCCCTGGTGCGCCCGCAACGACATCGCCGAGTGGTGCAAGAAGCGGGGCGTTGCCATCGAGGCCTACAGCCCCCTGGTGCGCGGCGAGCGCTGGGGCGAGCCGGTGCTCAAGAAGCTGGCCGACAAGTACGGCAAGACCGAGGCCCAGGTGCTCATCCGCTGGTCCCTGGACAAGGGCTACATCCCCCTGCCAAAGAGCGTCACGCCCGAGAGGATCAGGCAGAACACCGAGGTCTACGACTTTGCCCTGACCCCGGAAGAGGTCAAGGAGCTTGAGACCACCGAGTACAAGCCTGTCTGCTGGGATCCCAACACCACCCCCTTGGATAAATAGACAGATTCATATCTGACTGTCTGTCGGGTAAGTCTGGCAGCTAGGGTACTGGCCGTGAGGGAATGGACCAGGTGTGGAGCGGAACAAACAAACGAGCACTGTTGCCATGTCTCTAGTAAATGTATTTAATGCCACAACGGTATGAGTTTCATTACTGAGATGCGTGGCCCTAGAATAAATGTTCAGTGTCCTTGGCCAGCGAGTACCAAGTCATCCCGCATGTTTTTCAGATTCTTTGTGCCATTCATATCGTCGCATCGTAAAGAGAACATGGACATGTGGAAACACACACGTATGCGGCAAGGTTGGGGATTCAGTCAACGTTTTGAAAAAAAGAAGAAAATAACCTGGTGTAAAGCATTCGCCGTCGAGCTCAGCATCCAGGGCTTTGACCCAGAGAGCTAGTCCAGGTGTTCCCCCCTTCAATGCTCCGTCTCGAAAGAAAAGCCGGGTCTTTTCCACGTAACGTGGAGAAGGATATCCATACCTGCGCAAATTGCCAGGGATGACAACCACATCTTGGGCCTTTGAGTAGCACAATCTTTAAAACATGTCCACCACCAGGCCTACTTGGAACTGTCCGTTGATCTGTCCGCTCATCCGTGCGTACCTGTCCCTGCCCGCACGCAGAGCTCTCCAACGGCCGAGTACCGTCATCCTTCCAAGTATGGACGCCGCAAATAAGAAGGTCGAAAATGAAAGATGATACTGAAACAACGGAAGGAGATTCCTAGCGGACGATGTCAAATCTGGGGAGTTGAAACGAAAGAAAAAGGAAGGGTAAGAAAAAGCACACGTGAATGAAAGGGTTTCGGCGAAAGAAAAGTGAAGAGTGTTGCTAGATGTCGAGACAGGCCAGACTGCAATCCGCAGTCCTTTTTGGTATGTTGAGGAAAATCAGGTCATGCATGTAAATGGCTGTGAAATGAAGTGCGGTCAGACGGTGACGAGTGATGCTGGGATGCGCCGGACAAGTTGCCTCTACAACACAAGACAGATCACAATCATGACCCCTCTGCTCTGTGCTCACCGCTCATTCCTGGGCTCAATGTCATCACTCTGCTCGGCCTCCTCCGTGGGGAGTCACAAGAGCCTCCTTGCTCTGCTCATCGATGTGGCCCGGCTTCATGGGGATGCCGCTGGAGAGGCAGGGATCGCCGGACAGAACAGCGGCTTGCACCTGGCTTGCAGTGCGGGCGTGTGCGGTAGTGGATGCCCACGCACCAGCCAAGACCTGACCGGCAGCATCACTGGTGGCCTGAGCAAAGGCCTCGAGTCTCTCGGTGGCCATTTTGGTGATACCCGGCTGCTTCCTGGCGGTGATGCCGTCTCCGTGAACCCAGCTGTCAGTATTGATGGTGAGGATGCCCCATAAACCAATGGGAATGGGGGAGAAGTCCACGGCAACAGCAGCCAGCAAGTTGCGGAGACTGAACATGTAAGGGTATGTGGCCCAGAAGGCGCGGTAAGTGGGGACCATACTGCGGACATAGAAGGTAAGGAAGCCCAAGGCAATGGCTGGGTGATGCCTGAGGGCGAGTGCCCAGCCAACCAGGTGAATGATGGCGATCGGGACCCGGATCAGGCGCATCAAAGTGACATAGAGAATGTAAGGGTGGCGGTAGGTCTGGGGGACCTCGGTGAGAAACCTCAAAAAGTTCTGCAGCGTGTTCCGCTCCTAGCGAATGCGCTGGTCAAGCATGGTTGAAGTTGTCTTGACAGTGCGCCAGACGGTAGCATCCTCGGTGTTCTGGTAAGCGATGACATGGTCATTCTGGAGCAGGTAGCGAGTGATTATGTTGTCGGATCCTGCGTTCAGGGTGCGACCGGCCCAGGTCTCGGTGGTGAGGGCATGGATGAATACGGGGTCCTGGAAGATGGGTGTACGGGCCAGCCAGGTGCAACCTGCCAGGCACCATGTCCACTTGTATGCGACCCAGCTGGCGCTACCACCACCACGGCCACCGAAGAGGAACTTGGCACCTGTCATGAGGGTTGTGTCAGCTTCAGCTGGCTGTGGAAGTAGGCAAGGGGAATACTGAAGACAGTGGTTTAGACGCACCAGCAGCCTCCCAGGCCGTGACGATGTTCTTGTCACGGCGCTCCTCGGGGATCTGAACACCGATTGGGCCGCCAGCGGCACCGACCTTGGGGTCCTCGAAACACGGGAGTACTGCGAGGTTCAGCGGAGTCAGCCAGCGAGTCCTTGAGCAGGTGTGGCCGTGGTTATCATATCGCCATGCTTACAGTTCTTCAGCAGGCTGTCAGGCCACAGGATCTGGTCATCGGTGACAGCCATGATCTTGCCAGTGGCCTCTTTGAAGCCCATGGCTTGCTGGAAGCGGTGGCCCTTGACGCCCTCATCGAGATGGAAGACCTTGATGATGGCGCGGTCCGCGGTGGTCAGGTCGTAGGACTCGAGGGCTGAGAGGACAGCCTGGACTAGGTAATGTCAACCTCGTGCAACATGGATGGCACAAAAACAGCTTTTCCTGCAGGCTCCTGGGCAGAGACCTCCTCGGTGCAGGAATGCGAGCGTGGGAATTGCAGCGCCCCCCCCCTGGGGTTGTACTTACAGTAGTCAAAGGTAGTGACAAGAATGACCTCGCGGGGCTGGTTCTTGAGCCAGGACTTGAGGCACAGCTCAAAGATCTTAGGAGGGCTCAGGAGGATGGTAACGACAGAGACATCCTTGCTGGTGAAGAGAGGGTCATCGGGGATGGGAAAAGGCTTGTACTTGGAGTTGTAGCCAGACGTGACCTTGTTCTCGGCAGCGCCCCAGGCCCTGCGAGGATGGAGGTCAGTTAGAGTTCAAGGGCTCAATACTCAACGGTCCTGCAGCTGACTGCCAACAGATGACTGTAGATGGAAGGCGGCGAGTGATGGCCTGTGCCTGTGGCTGTGGCTGTGGTACAGTGTTGACCCTTCTCAGGCCAGCTTGGAGCAGAGCAAACCGCAACATAAGGGTCACAGCGCTGTGGTGATACGACCTTTACCGTTTTGCTGGAGGTGACTCGATCGCGACTCCTTTCCCAGCGCATGTGTTTCGCGTTTGGGAGGCAGGGGTTGGAAAGTGTCTGCAACATTGATCGGGAGAGGATTCCGTGTGGTGCAGCTTACCGCATGAGGCCAAGAATAGCCACTCCAGTGTAGGACATTGTGTGAGAATGTGAGCTGTCGGTGGTGTTTGAGTATGGGAAAGCTGATCACGATCTCGGGTGTGTTTGTGGATGAGACGACGTCGAGGACAATCCTTTGGAGGCTGTTTGTGGTTGAGAGCGCGGTTTGCAGGAAGGCGCGGTTGAGGTCCAGTCCACGAAACACGTGGGGGCATGGGAAATTCCCGTCACAGCACGAGCTGCCAGGAACAAGTGACACACGCCCTCAGGAACGAGACCAGATAGCCGATAAGAGGGATGGACTGTACCGATGCAGTTGAGCCCCGTGGGCGGGTGAAGAGAGACGAGAGAGACGGGAGGGACGGCCTTGATCAAACAGCTCTCATCGGACGGAATTTCTCGCGAACAGCGCCAGTTGTGCCCATTGCCTCGTCTCGGCCCGCCCGGGAGCTTGCAAAAGCCCACGGGGCATCATGACGTGGTCTTTCCTGTCGTTCGATCTGTAGCTGCGACAGTGAAGGACAACCCAGAAACCACCACATGGACTCAACATAAAGCTGACTTGCAAGTAGTAGCAATGGACGGTGGACAAAAGGTAGTCAGCCAACATCTCTCTTTTCCCAGGAAACACGGGGGCAACTATGCCTGGGTATGCAATGGGTAGCCCAGACATTACCCAGGGCTTCTCTCCTGCGCTCACTCATGCTGACCAAGAAGGCAGCAACAAAAAGGCCCAGCACACTGGAATAGGCCAGACATGGGTAGGTCACCTGTCAGATTCCATCCGAGAATCACCAACTGAGTCACAATGCTCATACCGAATACCCCGGGGATTGCTGCGGATCTCTTTACCTAGCTACTTCGGTAGTAATCATGCTCTACGTACTGGGCAGCCCATCACCTTCTCCCTCCAGTGGATGAGTTATAGTTTCATTATTGATCTTGGGGAGTATAATCACTGACCTTGAATGGGCCCGGTCTGCATGACTCCCCATGTACCTAGGTAGCTTGCTGCTTGCCAATAGAACGGGGTGCCTCCCTGAGCCAGGACGCCAGCCACCACATGGCAAATGTCCCGAGTAAAGTAGTCGGCGCCACAGGAGGGATAGACCGCGCTTCATTTTTGGTCTTAGTCCACCTCTTAAAGTTTTCCCTCCCAAGAACAGGAAACATAATTGAACATCCTGCGAAGGCTTGGGTATGCTAGAGCTGCATTCGTACATGCATAGGCCGTTATTAAAAGGCCGCCAGGAAAACTGAAAACTGATACATGGCCTGACAAAAGGCGGAGAAGTCTTGGAGAATTGATTCCGAAGTAGTACAAGATATCTGCCCGAGGTTATACAATATGAATCATGCTCGCTCATCCTGTATATGCCATAATACTAGTAGCGTGCCCTGGGCGTGCAAGTGGAAATCACCCACGAGAAAAGTATAAAAAGTATGTCCCAAGCCACCAGATGCCAGTGAGGCCTTCAAAGCAACCGGAACAAACATGTCGACCTTGCAGTATTCTGATGCCTTGAAAATCGTACCAAATAATATCTGGGTTGCAACGGTAAGATGCCATACTTCCTCACCCGTCCAAACACATCCGCCAAGATGACACTCTCGTTCCCTATACCGATCGTGCTTCTCATTTAGGAAGATGAGTCTAGCAAGACTGAGAGACAGTACTGGTCAAGAGCCGACATCGTCTGAGCATCCTGCCCCTGACCATCGATCATCGCCAGACATGAGTTTACAATTAGCTGACGGACCGCCAAGATACTTAGGTAGTTGGACGAAGCTAACCGGGCCCCTGCACCGTAGATGCGCCGCAAGATCGCAGTCAGGCTGATGGATGACCATGTGGTGTTCACGTGAATCTGTAATTAGGCATAGACTGCTGCTGCGACGAATTGTTCGCAGCAGTAACAATTGACCCGTGTCACGTCATTTCAATTTCGGCGAGAGGATGGTGAGAGAAACGTTTCAGTGAGGATCAGAAGACATTCAATTTCTATCACGGTCTTGCCCAGAGTTCATCCGCATCATCTCCTTAAGCGCCGCCGTCTCAGCCTCTTGCCTTGCCAGCCGAAGCTTCAAGTCGTCCCTCTCCCGCGTCACACCCTCCAAGGCGTCCTCCAACTCCTGGATCCGGTCGAGGCGCTTCTGCCTGTACTTGCGCGCAGCGATGGTGTTGCGCTGGCGCTTGAGGACGACGTCGGGGTCGTCGTGCGGCTTGGCAGGCTGTCGACCAGCCCCGCTGGCGCCGACAGGCCGCGGGCTGTAGTCGGACAAAGAGGATGCTGGTGACTTGCTTCCGGAAGAAGTAGTGGTGGTGTTGGCGGCGGTGGTAATAGCGGCAGCAGTGGTGGCAGTGGCAGAAATGGCCGCTGGGGCGGCGGTGGTGGTGATGGGTTCAAGGGTTTGGGGTGATGTCAGCATGTGAGGATGAAGACTGGCGTTGACGTGGCGTGGAGGGTCAATGAAGAAATCTGGAATGTCTGTAGGTTCCGGGAGGGCGTCTATCAGGGCAGGGTCTGCGATGACTTGTCAGCGTGCTGCCACTCATACATGCATACATACACATGGGGCCAAACTCACCAAAAGTAAAGTCCAGGTCGAGGGGGGGCACGGCAGAAGTAAAGGTATCTCCCGACGGTTCCCAGGCTTGCCCAAACGACAGAGGGTCTTGGGCAGCATAAGTAGCTCCAGTGGTGTTGCCAGACCACAGCAGTGGCGACAGGAAGTCCGAGCCCGAGGGATCGAGACCGAGCCCTGCCGCCGCCGAGGGATCTTGATGGAGACTGTAGTCGATGAAACTACTGCTGGGAAGGTCGGAAGGCGGCCCTTGCGGTCTGGCGCGCCGCCGCTGCAGATGAGGATGCTGCAGCTGCCATTGTTCGATAGTGTTTGACGGCCTCTAGTGTCGAGGCCGGCGTGAAGTCTCCTAAGGAGAAGAAAGGGGGGGGGGGTTGATTCGGTGTGGTTGAGGTTATACCATCAACCGGTGGTTGGACTTGAGAGGCAAGAAATCATATTCAGGAGAGGCTAGGTGAGGCCGTGGTCGTCATTTATAGACAGACCACCACCGTTCCCGACACCACTGAGTATGGAGCGAGCGACACACGCCATGCCACCACCCATTCCCATCCTTTGTGCAGTCAAGGTATGCCGAGGGCTGTCGCATGCCCACCCGCCTCAGCTCAGCCCCTCCCTTCGCACCTGGATTGGGAATAGCCAAAATGACTCATAGTGACTACCAAGCCCCGGCACGGACTGAAACCAAGACACAGCCAATGGGAAATTGCATGCAATCTTCATCCCACCCCACACACCGCCCGGCCCCGTCTCACCAAGGCTGCTGCATGTCAGCACCAGCATACCATACACCACCACGTAGTAAGCACCGTGCAGCTGGGGAACGCCCGTTCCGAGCCGATGCAGACGATGCAACGATCCCTCCGGCTTGCCATACACCAGAACGCAAACAGCAGAGTCCTGTACAACATGGACGATTATTTGATGATCATTGTCAATAGACAGGAAGGAACACTCCCACGGCCGGGCACCGCCGCCCGAAGTTGAACCTTGACAAAGACCTATGCATGACTTATTAGCCCCAATGGCAGCCCAGATCCTCCCTCCTGCCGTCCCATGCCTTCGCTATGCTCAAATAATGATCACACGCCCGCACTCACCATCACCTCGCTCGCCGATGACTGCTTATATGCCGTCATATGTCGCTCAAGTCATCGTCGGCCCACGTAATATCGGCCAGCATGTCGAGCTCTGCCCCGGCATCAAAGTCAAAGTCTCCGTAATCTGTCTCCTGCGAAGCCACCGGCTCCGCCCGGGTCTCTGATGCCTTGCCTACGGCATTGGGCCCTGCATTTGTGCCCATCCCAATGGGACTGCGTTGTCTTGAGGTAGCCGGGGACCTGTCACCGCTGGCGTGTTCGTCGGGAGATCCATGGGGATTTCCTGACGGGACAGCCCCAGGGCCAATTTCGTCAAAAAGGTCATCCTCAAGAATCTCGGAAAGATCTTGTTCAGCAAGTTCCTCAGCCGAGGTCTTCCTAGCCTGCGCACGGAGCTCTTCCTTGCGCCGCCGCTCCTCGGCCAAATTCTGTTTGTAGCTGCGCTCCATGGCAACGAGGACTTCACCGCCCGGTCCACTGGAGCCAAACATCCGCTTCTTCGGAGGCGACGCCGGTGGCACGGCAGAGCCCTTCTGGGACCGATGTGCGGCACTGCCACCATCCGGGGGTGAGTTTGCTTGTGAATGTTTGGCTGCCGAGTGGGAGCAATGCAGGGACGGCGGGCGATTGTCAAAGCCTTCATTCGACTGACCCCGACCAGCAGCGTCGTGCTTGCCGCTTCGCTTTTGCGGGGACGATGCGTTCTGCTGTAAGGTCGGTCGAGAAGGCGGAGGCCCTTTGTTGGACCCCTGAAGGCGCTGGGATCGTGGACGTATGAGTGCATGAGTCGGGCATTGTGTAACCTCCTTGACCGTCTGGCTCAGAGGTTTGCCACGGGCACCAGATTCGTTTCTAGAAGTCGGAAGAAGACGGCAGCAATCCAAACCAACACCTATCACTTCTGCAGAGGGGTTTCTTGCTGCGTTTGTGGCGTCTTTGGGTGCTTGGACTGCCGAAACGACTCGTGTCTTTTCGTTGGATGGGAGGGCCAATCTTTCTGGAGGCAAAGGCAATGAGTTCCCGTGGCTGGCAACATGCAGGGTCCGGGATGCAGGGTCCGACCGCACTTTGCTCGGCGTGTCCAGTTCTGCTATGTCCTGAGAAGAAAGTATCAGATCTTGTGTTGCAAGGAAGGGGATCTCAGGCCGCGTATTCCCGCTCGGCTGGTCCTGAGGAAGCAGCGTGGGTCGTCCGGGGGCCACGGCTGATGGTCTTCCGTCGTGATGATCGACGTGCTCGTGAGTGAGTAATGGGGGTTTGTGAAGCAGTGATGGCCGTCCAGTTGGTATCTTGGCCGGCTTGGCCGGCTGCTGATCCTCATGAAGCTCCCGTGCTTCCTGGGAGGGAGTTGGGAAGAGGTCGTCCACGTGGTTCATCACCAAAAGCTGAGTGCTTGTGGGGAAAGCGTCCGCTGCTTTGAAGGCGCACCCCCTCGAGCCGGCGTAAGTAGGAGAAGCCTGCACTGGTGCTGGTGTGGGTGCAGCATTGGTTGGCTTTGGGAGGAATCTCGGCCTACCGGATCGGGGAACAACAGCTCCAGTAGGTGGTTTGAATCTGGGAGGAGCTGGTGGCCTGGCAGCCACCGTGCATCTCGTTGCAGGCTCTTGTCTGCCTCCAAGGACGAACGGTGAGGCCGGCTTCTTGAAGACATCGTCGACTGGTTTAGATTTAGCACGGAGATTCCCTGTTTGGGGGACATCTCCCAGGGGAATTCGAGTGCTGGTTGGTAGCTGAGGGCCTTGCAATTTCTGTGGTCTAGGAGGCTGAGGTCGCGATTGAGGGCGCGGCGGCGGCGGCGGGGATGGAGCTCTGGGAGCGAGGGAAGCATGTGATGGAGGTTGGACACGGGACTGCAGGGGTTCTCTGGATGGGCTCTGTCTATTCGGGCTTGATCTGGTTGCACTCTTGGAGGAGGCCAGTTCGACGTCTGCTATGAGCTGATCCTCCAGCATGGCCTCGGTGGCGGGATCATCGGTGTCGACGCTGCTTGGCCGTGACCAGGACTCCATCTCCATTTCCTGAGCAACCCTTGCGACGGCCCCGACTGATCGCTGGGAAGGAATATGTATCATCCTGTCGAGCAAGTTCCTGCTTGGCTGGCCGAGCTTCCGTCGCTTGGCTGGTCTGGCCGCCGAGTCTCCGATGTTGTCCGCCGGGTCTTCATTCTCCTTGCCCTGCGCTTTCCTGTTGTGATCTTGGACGTGGTATCCTTCCCGCTCCTCGCACGGCTCGTTCTGGAAGTCGGCATCGGATTCGACCTCCGTTGCGGACTCCGAGTCGGCTTCCTGGACCGTCTCCAAGTGGGCGTTGTTCTTGCCCCCGAAGCCCAGCCTGCTGATGAACCTCGAGATTGTGTCCTGACTGGGGTGGACATCGACTAGCGGCAGACCCCTTTTCCTCTTCTCGTCTTTTTCCTTGTCCTCCTTTGCCTTCTTCTTGTCCCGTGCAGTCCGTGCCCTTGCCTGGGCCTTATCCTTCTCGAACTCCTTGCGTATGCGGTCTTGTTCCATGAGGTCGATGCGCCGTTGTTCAGCCTTTGAGAGTTTGGGGCCCTTGCTCTTCTGCCGGTAGAGCTTCTTTGCCTGCTTAGTGGTCATGGGTGGTCTGCTCTGAACAGCAGCGGCGGCATCAGCGGGTCGTTGTTGTGCTTGAGCGAGACCAGGCAGGTCTGGGATCAGCTCGAAGGTCTTCTGTTTGGGTGCCATGGCGGCATGGTGCTCATCTGACTGGGCCTGCACGGGTCAGTGAGTTTCGGTAGATATGTGAAGGCCAATCTCTTTGTGTCTGGCTGTCTTGGTGATAGTATGATTGTGGATATAAGGGATCGGAAGAGGAGAGGCATGACAGGACGTGTGAGGATCCCCCCCCTCCACAAACGCGTCCTGAGCTGGAGCTCCAACCCCTGCTGTCACGCTAGCACGTGCAGCCTTTCGGGTATCTAGGTACCCCGGTACCCAGGTATCTATCCTTGTACTCATGTACGTGCTCAAATGCTCCCTTCCCGCCCTTGCCATCTTCATCTCAATCTTTTTGTCATTCAGATTCAGTGTTGTTGCTGGGTATAGGCCTCATCATGCAATCGAAAGATCTACCGTACATGGCTAGGAAGCAGGCCCAATTGTTTCCGAGGCCTTCCTCCGGGCCTTTCAATGTACCATACTTCCCTCGAGCGGGACTCGGCAGCTCATGATGCCCAAGATCTCAAGGCTTGGTGATGTCTCCTCCTCCTCCAGCCTCGTGTGACGAGCAGCAATATCTAGTCCTGCCTCGCCGGATCCAGATCAACCTTACCAACAATGTCGTCAATCTCAGCCATCACCTCTGGCGTCAGCTTGTCCAGTGCCTTGAGGGCTGCACAGTTCTCCACCACCTGCTCTGGTCTCGAAGCGCCCGTGATGACGGCCGACACGTTCTCGTTCTTCAGGCACCATGCCAGTGCCAGCTGTGCCCGCGTGATTCCCAGCTTGTCCGCGATCGGCTGGTGATTCCCAGGACCGTCTGTTAGCTATCTTCTTCCCAAGCTGCAGCAGACAGAGGAGGGGCCCGCTAGATTCGGTATCGAATCCGAAACGGACCGGAATCATCAACGGAGGGTTGACACTCACCTTCAGCTGCTTCGCCTTTGCAATCGTGTCCTGCCACTCGGCATTCGCAAACGAGTCGCGGACGGAGCTGACAAACTTGTCGTCGCCCTTGGCAAACCTCGACCCGGCCGGCGGCTTGTCTGGGCTGTCGTCGTACTTGCCGCTCAGCAGCCCGAACTTGATCGGGCTGAACGTTGTCAGGCCAATGCCGAACCGCCTGTAGAGCCGCTGGAACTCGCCCTCCACCTTCTTCCTCGAAAGCATGTTGTAGAAAGGCTGCTCCACCACCGGCGCGATGAGTCCCAGCTGCTTCGCAATCCCGCACGCCTCTGCGATCTCATCCGCCGACCACTCGCTGGTGCCCCAGTACATCGCCCATCCCTTCTGGTCGATGACGTGGTTGAAGGCCCGCACGGTCTCCTCCATCGGCGTCAGACGGTCCGGCCGGTGGGCGTAGACAATGTCGACATACTCGAGATCCAGACGTTTGAGCGACGCCCCGAGGCCCTCGATGATGTGCTTGCGTGACAGGCCATGGTTGTTGACGAGCACCTCCCCGTTGGCCCCTCCCCAGTTGAGTTTTGTGCTCACGACAATGTCATTGCGCTTCCATCCAAACTTCTTGATCGCCTGGCCCATCGCCACCTCGGACTGGCCCCCGGCGTAGCTGCGACGGCGTCAGAATGGCAAATCCCCCACCTTTGGTGGCAGGCCTCGGAAACCCACCTCTCAGCCGTGTCGAAGAAGTTGATGCCCAGGTCATAAGCCTGCTTCATGCACGCAAAGGTGCCCTCTGGCCCCAACGTCAGTGTCTACTGGCCACCGGGATCCCTGGGACGGTTCCAGACGCACCATTCTCAAGCTGCCCGCCGAAGCTGATGACGCCGTCAGCACATCCCGGACGCAACCTCCATCTCGGCCATGGCTTGGGGATACGTACGTGAGCCATCCTCCCAACCCAAGTACGGACACATGCAAACCCGAATTGCCTACATCGCGTCAGAACTTGGTGTCTCGCCGGCTACTTGGAATACCATCCTTCATACCTAGCCTTCTGTAGGCCATCCCGGTCTTTCGAGGTTCTTCCCAGGCCATCTTGAGAGCTCCGATTGAGGCGGTTTTCGATATTTTTGAAGGGCTTCTAGGTAAACCAGTGACGAGTTGTCGGACTCGTTCTCGAGATGATGCAGCGAAGAGTTTGGTCGACCTAGTAGGTCATCGATTGATGGGCGGAGAAATTCTCGGCATTGCTGGACCGGTGGAGCGGCGGCTCAATGCGGCAGCCCGAACCGGCGTTTTCAACACTTAGCATCGTGAATCCACATTCCGAGGATCAAGCCGCGCATACGCATACTTCTCCCCCTGCTCACCCTCGAATTTATGAAACACCAGGCAAATTTACTCGTCATTCATCTGGCGCCTCAAGAGTATGGTAAACCTGCCCAATCTCACTACAGTACACAATGACTCATGTCAGCGAAGCCTGCAGCCCATTCATCCCACGACTCATTTGCGGGCTGTGCCATCAACATGGTGGCTATAGTTTCCTCAGTAGCAGCAACATCAAGTACACGCTGGCTCGGCTCTTGCCGGAAATCGGTCCACATTGGTAGTTGCACGCGCAGAGGATCATTCAGCCTCGCCATTGTCTCCAAGCCCAAGTACGCCGAGTTGGGCACTCTCCTTGGAGCTTGCAGGTCCGTCTCGAAGGACCCGTCACCGACGTTGCCGTCGTCAGCCTCGCATGTCTCTATATGTGGGTTCCACACCAGGTCGCACGGACCGACGCTCTCCACCTCCGCTATCCTCGCACACAACAAGGTCAGAAGAGTCTTGTTGCCACCGCGTGACGAGGCAAGCAGCCGCTGTAGCTTAACAAGCATCTCCACAGGTCGTGCGTCCGTACTGTTGAGATTCCGTGCCATATCCGCGCCCGTCGTGAGCGTGTATATGTACTCAGTGAGCGCACTGGCAATCTCAAAGATCTTGAGCTCTATGGTTGGCCCATGGGCCTCAAGTGCCGTCTTGGAACAGTGGCAGATGTGCGATAGAAAGTCGGCCACGATGCGGTACGGCTGTGAAACATGACTTTCACGCTCGGAGAACATGGCCGCCTTGGACCGCCGCAACGACGCTCGCCAGACCACTGCTTGCATCCAGCACTTGGTAACGCATATGTCGGCCCTCTGCACATCGTTGCCTTCATACCCATCTGACGATATCTCTTGCAGGCGGTGCTGGAGATACTCCAGTCGGCTCTCCTGATATGTCTCGGTGTCATCGTCAGCCTGCGTGAGCAGGTCGAAGGCACCACTCTGATCGAACAGCCAGAAAAGGTCGACAAGCTTCTTGAACGCCGGCAGGATTTGCGCCTCGTCGACCTCGACGTTGGCCCTGTCCACGAGCGGCGGGAAGCTGGCCTGCCACTTCAGAACAACGGGGAGTTTGTGTAGCACGGCTACGCCCCTCTCCGTGACGAAAAGCAACCACAGGATGCGACGTCTCATCTGCTGCTCCTCTGGGGCCAGCAGGACATACGATGCCTTTCTATGCAGCCCCATGATCTGTGCCATGGTGATGGCCTCCCGAAGAAACAGCAGGCTCTTGGTGCCCCCTGGGCTCTGGTTCTCATGGTAAATGTGTTGGAAGAAGGCTATTTGAACCATAGCCAGGCCCGCATCGGGGCCGTCGTCTCCATTTGCGTCCCGCAAGAGCAACTTCGTTCTTTGACACTCGGCAGTCATGGACGCAGCTGTCGCTGGATCATTGTCGTCTGTCCTTCCTTCGAAAGGTAGCTTGAGCTG
The DNA here is from genome assembly GCF_014595645.1 of Diaporthe citri. NCBI lineage: Eukaryota > Fungi > Ascomycota > Sordariomycetes > Diaporthales > Diaporthaceae > Diaporthe > Diaporthe citri. The sequence continues at coordinate 76,734 of NW_025064866.1, forward strand.
GACTATCACTGCTGCGCACACGGCGTTGGCAAGTGCGTAGGTCCCAAGATCTGTGGGATCCCTGAGAAGCGACGATATGACGTCTTCAGCATCGAGGATGGGCCACACTGGGAAGAGGCGGAGGCGGTAAATACACAGTCGAATGATCAGGGACGACACAGGGGTCCTTTGGAGGCCGCTGGATCCGCCGTCTCTGCCTGGCACAAGAGATGGCTCTCCGCCGGGCGGGCTCTGACCCACGGGTGAGGTCCCTTTGGCAGGCAGATCGTCCACCAGGCTATCAGTGTTGGTGCTGTTGTTACCACACGAGCTCTGGCCCTCCTTGAGGTTCTGGGAGTTCTGTATTTCCTGCAGGGTCTTGGCTCTCAGGCTGCGGGGGCCCCTCGTTGCCTGGCGCTTGTTGAAGGTACACGCGATTCCGATGGAAGAGCATCGTGCGCAGGGTGGCTCTTCAGTACATCTCACTTTGCGAATCTTGCAGCCGTCACAGGCCCGGCTGCCGATCTTGCGTCGTGGCAGGGCAGACATGCTGTCTCTGTTGAGTCTGCAGCGTGTCGACCCACTTGCTGGGTTCTCTCGAGGACGGCGAGCATGTGCAAGCAAAGCAGCACGCCAGCACTGTGCAATGCAGGGACCCGATGATCTACTGCGTCATGTCCGCGGGCCGTCCCTATGTTTCGTCCGACCTGGCCGTACCAGTCAGCCGGGTCTCGTTGGCAATGTCGTGATCCGGAGCAGCGATGAGATGCCTGGCAATGGTCGGCTCGCTGAGAGGTTGAACAGAGAGACAAAGAGTGCTCGCCCAGCACCAGCAAGCAATTGGATGGCTGGACGGGGGTTGGCTCCGAGGCCCTTCGAGATCGACCCGCTGGACCCGGTTACCCCAGATTCCAGAGCGGGTCCTGTTCTTGCGCCATTTCACTCCACCATAGAGTCATGCATTAGTGCCGTTCTGTTGTGGGTCGTCCTTGGACCCACCCGCCTTGTGACATTGGCGAGCTTGTCGCCGATGCCCCGTCGACGGAAGGCAGCCCCCAGTGCGCCAGTGAGAGGCCATCTAAATGGCTTCGGGGCGGGACACAAAGGACGCTCCAAATGAGGCTCTTGGCTTATTATATCACTTTGGCTCTTGTGGCATTGGTACACATCCCGAACGCGATTTGTCTCGGCCGCAAGAATGAACTGGACGAAAAATACGGGTGGGTATGTGCTCTCAATACACGAAACGGAAGTCCAGCCTTTTGTTCCCTTCACTCTCCCTCGCCTCCGTGTTGCTCTGGTACGCAGCCATCTCCTCAGCGCTCATCGTCTGCCACTGCCTCTCCTTCTTCCTGTTCAAGTATATCAAGACCTGCCGCTGCACCAAGATCGAGGCCAGCGACAGCACACAGATGGCCAGCAGGACCGCATTGCCGTGCTTGTAGTACGGTGAATCCCATTTCCTATAGATCTGCGACCCGACAAGGCTCCCAATCTGTACGATCACGTTGTAAGTCGCCGCGGTGATGGCGCGCTTCTTCACGTCGAAGGTGTTCTCGGAAAGCCAACTTGAGATGATGGGGTGGAAATACGGGTACCCCGAGATCAAGGTGACGAGCGAGAAGCGGCCCCAGTCCCGGCCCCCGTCCGGAATCGTCAGCATTGCAATCAGCAAGGGCATGATCCAGAACTCGCCGAAGAAGGCGTGGAACGCCCGCTCGTTGAAGTAATCGCTGCTGAATGCCAGCGACAGCATGGTGATGATCTGGAGGACCGCCGAAGGGATGGTCAACATGTTGGAGTTGAAAGTGGAGAACCCGAGCCTCTTGAGGGTCAAGGTCAGGTATGACTGCACGGGAGTGGCGGGGATATAAGCGACCAGGCCAACAAAGTATAGTCCCCACATGGACTTGTCTGTCCACGCCTCGCGCACATCTTTCCAGGCAACAGGCTCCTTGATCGCCGTGAGGCCCTTTGCCGGGTCGTCACGCAAGATCCGCTGTGTCGGCCTGGTGTTAGTCTAGTGCCTGGTCTGGGGCGCGATGCGACTTACGTTGACCATGATGACCTCTTCGCGCTCCGTGTACCAGGGCTTCCGCCAGAGGGGTCCCTTGGTTGACACAGGAGAGGTTGGGAGGTATAGGAACGCCACGACGGCAATGACGCAGGTCAGCAGACCCTCAAGCAAGAAGAGCCAGAACCACCCAGGTTTGCCTCCGATGCCTCGCATCTCAAGGATTCCTGCTGCTAGCAAGGCAGAGATGACCCGCGCAATATTGAGGGTGGACCAGAAGGCGGCCAGCCGCAGGGACAACTCTTTCGATTTGTAGAAGTACGTGGCAAAGAGGATTGTGCCCGCTGGTCGGCAACGAGAGAGTCAGCAATTGCTACGACAGGACAGTCAGGAGAGAGCCAGGCGGGAGCATGATACTCTCTCGATACTCTCAAGAGAGGACCGCGGCTCACGACATGGGATCGAAGTGCGAGGGGCGAGAAACAGCCCCCAAGGTTGACCTACGTATGAAACCACCTTCGCACATTCCGATGAAGGCGCGAGTGATGTAGAAGGAGGTGCGGCCAGTCATCCACGCTTGAGCCCATGAGACTGTCCCCCAGAGGAACATCATGGTGGGCAGGATGTATTTGAAGCCGTAGCGCTTGATGAGGACCTGGGCAGGGAACTCGGCGGCCAGGAAGCACAGGAGCTGGATCGTGGTGCCGTTGTTGTAGTCGTCGGTCGAGAGGTTGAGGTCATCCAGCAGGTTGTCGGCCAGAGCGTTGGACAGGTTGCCACGGTCGAGCTGCAGGCCGAAGAACATGACACAGAGGGCCGAGAGCAGGCGTATGTCTGTCTTGCGCACGACCCGGCGCTCTTCGTCGTCGGTCCACTTTGCTGTTGGGTCGAAGCGGTGCCTGCCCTCGTAACTCTCGTGCGGAGGCGTCACGCCGGCGAGCGCATCGCGGCCGACATTGGCCGTCGAGACGGAGCCGGCAGCACTGACTGTCCTGGTCGGGGAGGACTCGACGTCCTTGGTGTCCATCGTGCAAGGCAGACCCGCAGGACAAGAATTGTTGAAGGTGATGTCCCCTTTGGACGCGAGGGCGACGTCTTCTTGGAGTTGGCCGAGGAGTGTTACTGGAGCGAGGATGTCAAAGCCCCGGCCCACGACTTACCCAAGGCCCGAGGCGATACTTATGTAGTGGTACGGACGCTGGGGTTGATACAGGATTCCGTCGGGCCACCAATTGGCCACGGGCTCGCCCCCGGAGATGCCAGGGCAAGCGACATGGGCAAGGCACATCACGTCGCCTGTCAGAATGTCCAGTCTGACCCACCAGGGCACGATGGACATGTACCTAGCTTTGCCGTTGCTTGGCCCAGACACGCCGGAGAGAGCCAAGGCATCTGGCCTTTCTTTCTCACAGGGAGGACGCAGACTGGCAGACTACGGCTTGACGGCGGGAAAGTGTGCTTGACGAGTAGCCCGTCGCGCCCTGCTGCTAGGCCCTTTTGGTCAGGGCCATGCCCGACTCGGCGGACCGACATGGGAGTTCCGGAACTTTGAACGAATGCAACGTCGGGGCACTTGGCTCGTTTTGTGGGGGGCCGCCGCATTTACTCACCCCGGAGCCAGATTGCGCGATCGCTCTCACCCTGTGCAAGTCCGATATTTTCTCCGCCCCTCGCCACGCGTGTCGCACTCCTGGCGAGTCATCTGCGGCAGAGATTGGCCGCCTGACGCTGGCATGCCAGGGGTGACATGTCCGTCTCCTCCCATGGATCACCGCGAGTACTTGCACCACCACAGCGGCACCGGCCTTGTCCTGGTCGGCCAAGCGGGTATGCTCACTCTCATCAGCCGATTTCCCCGGCAGTCCAACCTGGCCGGGCACACCTCAGACCACTGTTGGCCATCAACGTAGGAATAAGTACCCAGCCAATGCCTGTTGAACTTCCAGCGACTGCTGGTGCCGCCCCGTAACCGTAGTTCAACACACTCCCTGGGATCACTTCCACCATTAACACCAGTTCTTGTTTGTTGGTTACTGCGGTACTCTCCCCTACCACCCACGAAGCCCTTGACGACAAACCGATATCATGCCTTCTGTGGACCTTCCCGCGAATGAGCAGCAGCTCGACGGCCAGTTCTTTGGTGGCAACGCGCAGGCCCGTCCTCGTCTGCTCGAACCCCTGAGATACGCCGGCACGTTGGACAACTTCACGCACCAAGAGATAACTCCCGTTATTGGCCGGGAGTACGAAGGCCTTCAAGTGAGAGACCTGCTCAAATGGGGCGATGACATGATAAGGGACCTTGCCGTCACGAGTGAGCCTCACCAAAGCCCATGGGGGTGTCTCGGCATTTTCCGAGCATGGCTGACCCGGTGTCTCTTGTCCCTTCAGTCTCCGAACGGGGCGTGGTTTTCCTTCGCGACCAAGACGTCACGCCAACAGAGATGAAGGATTTGATGTTGAGGATAACAGAGCTGGCTGGCTGTGTGAGTGCTGGGGCCCCCTCCCTTCAGCCTCACGCCTACAGGAAGAGCCGTGTCATGCGGAGACTAACACCGAGACCAGCCCGAATCATCTGGCCTCCATGTGCATCCCCTCACCGAAGAGGGCAGCGAACTCGGCGACCAGATCTCCGTCATCAGCAGTGAGAAGCAGAAGAAGGGGGGCGGCCTGACCCATCAGCTCTCGGACGCGAGCAGGTTCGCTTCTGCGGGCTGGCACAGCGACATCACCTTTGAGCCAGTGCCCTCGGACTATGCGATGCTCAAGATCCACACGCTGCCGCCCACGGGAGGTGACACCCTCTGGGCCTCGGGCTACGAGGCTTACGACAGGCTGTCGCCGCCAATGCAGAAAATGCTCGAGGGCTTGACGGCCACGCATGATGCCAAATTCTTCCTACAGGAGGCCGAACGGCTAGGCAACCCGTTGAGGAAGAGCACCAGGGGGAATCCCCTGAATCAGGGCGATGGCCTAACAGCGGTGCACCCCGTCATCCGCACAAATCGTAAGTCACCCGCCCAGTCCGCTTCTCTAGGCGCGCAGATGTATGGATGGGCTGTTACAAAACGGTGCCATACTCGCCCAGTACAAACAAGCCCGAGGAGAGACATGTGAGATGCGATGTTTTGGCCGTGACTGACATGGTCTGTTCAATCTAGCCGTGACGGGCTGGAAGTCCGTTTACGTCAACCGAGGATTCACCAAACGCATCAACGGCGTCACCAAGGACGAGTCCGACGTGATCCTCGGCTACCTCTTCAACTTGGTCACGCAGAATCACGATGCCCAGGTCCGCTTCAAGTGGCGCAAGAACGACCTGGCTATCTGGGACAACAGGAGCATGTGGCACTGCGCTACTTACGATTACGTCGAGGCCCGTGCAGGTGATAGAGTATGTTCTCTAGGAGAGGCTCCATATCTAGACCTGGCTTCAAAGAGCAGGAGAGAGGATCTTGGCGTCTTGTAGGAAAATGCGTCAACAAAGGCATGCATGGCGGATTCCGGGCCTTTGCTCGAGTGTAGTCGATCTGACTGTCAGCCTCAATGTACAAGTCACCGTCGACGTCGATGTTCACTCAGCATTCACCAACGTCTGCTACTTGTCTTGGCTGCGCTCGGTGTGTCATCAGGGGCCCTCGCGCGTGGCCGCTACAGACAACTGGCGGCAGACCAAACGGCCTCCGGCTGACTGAGGTTCAACGGTTTTGCCCAAGTCACAAGATCAAATGACTTGTGGCCTTACAAGACCGTCAAGATGCACCGAACGTACCAGCGCTTACTTAGTTCCGCCACAAGTTGGCGAGAGTTCACACAAATCCCATTCCTGAATCTTGAATGCTCCCAATGTTCCTCTTCTCCAACTTAAACCAGCTCAAGCAATATTCAAGTGCAAACGACAAGCTGGTGCGAATTACCACAATGGTGCACGCAGCACCAACAGTGCCAGAAACAGAGGCTGTCCCGACTCAATTTCCTAACCCCGGGGCAGCTTCGCGACAGACGCTTGAGAGCCTACCAGCTGCCGAGGGAATCCACCGTGATGAGGGGCCCTACATAAGGGTAGAAAGCCCAGAGGTACCGCCAGCCGAACGACTATCAGGCTTGGAGATGAAGACATATGCTCTGTCACGCATAGACGCCAGCCCCCTAGCACAGCAAGAGCATAGCCCAGCCTGTGGCCCATTCGATCAGGACAGTCGCAGTCTCAACCGACCGAATTTGGGAAGATGCCGATCTTGGCTTGGTACACAGTCCGCATGCTACACTTTAACCTCAGGGGGCCGGCCACAGCCGCGACGATGGTCGACGTGTACGTCCAACGGAGGAGAATTCCAACACTCGGCAGGCGATATTGGGAGGGGGGCTCCCACATTCGATATGGCCACTGTCGGGCGATGGTGCGACGAGTTCCACGAGACACGAGTTGCACGCTGGCAACAAACAGTAACAGGCTTTGGTCAGATGTGGAAGCGATGGTGTTTTGCACAACGACAGGCTAGGAGCTGGCAAGACAGTCTCGTCAACGAAGCCATCAAGGACTTTTGGCAACCGCTGGGCGACTTCAACTATGTCCTGAGTGTGTATTCATTTCTCGAAGGAGTGAGGAACCGTAACCTTCTGCCGCATTTACGAAAAACGTACATGGCCTGGAGGATACCGGAGCAAGCCAGGTTCCATGAGGGCTGTGGCCTCAGAGATGAAGAGGACGGATCCTCTAACAGGAACACATCGAGCGACGACATGTCTCGAGACGATGAGTCCAGGGCCATGGAAAGCAAATATCCGCTCACCACCCGTCAACACTTGGGCGTCGCCAGAATCTGCGATGACGTGGATGGAAGGCTAGAGAGCCTCCAGAACCGGCTTGCCGAGTTCCAGAACCGTCGGCAAGCCTGCGTGAGGACGAGCAAGGAGGCTGGCCTCTCCAATGCAGCCATGGCGGAACGTCGATGGAATCTCACCGACGCTGCGAGAGAGTTCTCGAGCCTTGCAAAAACGGTGGCCAAACAACTCAGAGACTCACGAACCCGCCTGTGTGAGGCGCTCGGCCTGGATCCCAAGCAGGTCCCTAGTGGCGACACCGCTTCGGCTCCAACCATGACTGCCATGAAGTATGCAAAGGCTCCCGACATTCCGAGCCGCTGCCGTGACGGACTGGTCCTTCGCCGGCGCTTCTGGCTGAAGAAGGCATCCCTCCAAGCCAGCCGCATCGCACTCAAGGCCAACCTCCACATAACCGTGATGCCTCGCAAGATAGCGCTGAGGGTTCTTGAGAGGATGATGGCCAGAACGATGGAGATGGCCACCATGGCCAGGGAGGCGGGTGACCACAAGGCAGAGGCCATGATGCACCGCTTGCACAACAAGATCAGGAAGGTTTCCGAGAGGGCGAGCCAAGAATTCACCGACGTGAAGCCCAAAATGACACTGCTGGACTCAGAGACGTGGCCGGCAGTCCTCAACCCGCGAAAGGACATGCAGGTGGAAGTACATGGCCACACATCAACACCTGTCGAGACGCTAATAGACATGCTGCTCTCCCCCCAGGGCCCAGTGAGCTCCCCGGGGGGCAGCCAGGGCGGAACTGGCAGCCGCCCGTCAGCTAACACCACTCCAACGACTTCCGAGCATTCCCCTCCAGAGCGAGCGAGCGGGGACTGCCAGCCTCTGGCCACATCGAGCTCAACAGTGGCAGTTCCCGAGGTCGAGGCGGACAAGACTTGAGCGGGCCAAATATGCCTCCGCATCGACCTCAGAGATACGTATATCAATTATATACCTTGTGCGGCTGAGAGAAGATGTGGATGATGGGACAAGACCCAGGTCCACGTTTTGCGGTGTGTCACCACCCTCGATATAGACTTGATGTCCCTATAATTTCATGTGTGGCCTGCTGTGCCGGTGATGTGACTCGACAGAATCAAGTTCGAAGTCCTCAATCTGGACCGTAAAGTCCAGAAGGTACAGGCAGTTGCATACGCGTGCAAAGCCTGTGTCAAATTCCCGAGAGACCAAGCAGCGCTCAAACGTCCCTTGTGGAGGTCGAGTGGCAGGTCACTGGTGGCCTACCGTGTCAGGTGCTGAGCTTGGGAGGTGCGGAGGAATGATAATGACAAGTAAGGCTCACTAAAGGCAGATTCGACCAGTCGAGAGTTGTAGATATGGAGGCAGCACCTGAACGATCTACGCGAGGTGGGCATCCATATGGCCATTGGCAGAGAGCCCAGGTAGTACTCACACATGAGGTCATTAAATATTAGATACACAGTCATATTCCTTGAATCTGAAGGCCACGTTGCCCGTAGCTCTACATGTATGAATTCTCAAAGGCCCATCCACCGACTGCACGAAGTAGAGAGCGGTGGTGATGTGGAACAGAGCTGGTTGCCCGAGTTGGTCATCGCAGTTGGTCCAAACCAGCCTAGACCCGCGGGTCGAGGGCTTGAGACCATGGACTTCTCTTTTCTTGGCTACTGCTTGGTGCAAATTGACTCGTGGGGCTGCAGAGGATGACTGTGCTCAGGAATGGCCACCAGTTCTCCATTGCTTCTTGTGGACACACGATGCACCAATTCCCACCGTTGGGGCCGGTAATAGGCAAGACCAGATTGCTGTGACGGTACCTTTCGAAGACATCTCGGCATGAATGAGGACGTGCTCACTCCCTGGTCACAGAGACCTCCCGGGGCGGTCATGATGGAAGCCCAGCCGTGGCCGATGTTGGGATATGAGCATGGATAAGGTATTGGATGCAAGCTTGAGAGCAAGGGCTGTAAGTGTTATGGAAAGAAGAAACGGGGACGGCAGCTCTGCCGTTGTAGACCATGTGGAGATCATGACCACCTCAATACAAAGAAGGTCAGGTCTGGCTATTCAGGAAAAGGGGGTTCAAGGCCCCATACTCCCGCATGGACCGACGACTTTAGCCAGGTTCCGAGAACAACATCACTTAGACATAGGGCTTAGTCACAGTCCCAGCCTGCAAGCAGATTCACCATGTATGAGACGGACACCGGCCCGTCGAGAAGCACCGCACGTGAATTAAGCTTGATGACCTGCGGATACGGAAAGCCCTATTAAAGCCTTCCAATGATGCAGCACGCATGACCTTTAGCCCATGCAGACATGTAGAGGCGCAGGCTGGGCCATGTTCTCTCCTCCATGGTCCGTCTCATCTGTTATGGACACCCGCCCTTTTGCGAAAATGTGGCATGTGTACCTCCCTCCTTGCCGCCTGTGAGAGCCTGTAAGAGCTCCTCAAATGCAAGGTTTCTGTTCCCCAACGCCGTGCAGGTGGATGAGTCAGGGCAGTCTGTGAATATACAGATAGTCAAACAAAACAAGAAAGCCAGGATTGTGGCTGTTGTTGCGGTGTCCCGCCGTGGCACAGTCCCAAGCATGCCGTGCCGAGCCACGCCCTCCTTCGGGTGGCTGCTGGAGAGCCAGCTGCTCACATGAAGATGCCGACCCAGGCAGCGTTGGGGGACACCTCGGACTCGCAGTCGTCCACGGCGCAAAAGATCTTGATCGACTTGGATGTCTCGCTGGGCTGGAAGCGGAAGCCTGTCTTGGCAGCCGCCGAGTCCTTGCCCTTGCTGTGCTTCTTGCGGTTATCGTAGCAATTCTTGCAGTAGACCTAGTAGAGGGGAGGAGCCTCCCGGTTAGCAAGCGCCTAGTAGTGGTGGTGGGAATGGTGGTGTCCAGGAAAGATGGGACGAAAATCAACAAGGCGCAAACGTACATGGCCACAGTTCTTGACAGCCCAGAAGTGGTGCTCCTCCTGGCTCTTCTTGCCCCGAGGTCTCTTTGCCGGCCGTGGGCTGTCGTCCTCGTCATCGGGTGAGTACTTTAGCTCGTTGTCACAGCTGGGGCAGACGACGACCAGCTCCTCGTCGGCGCCGGTTTCGCCTCCGTCGGGGCGTGTGTCGCGGGTGAAGCCAGGCCTCGAAGGCGGTGGGGCCTGGAAGTCAGGCTTGGGCGTGGGCTGCCGCCCGCCGTAGCCACCAAAGCCGTTAGCCTGGTAGTTGAACTCGGGCGGGTTGCCTGCGAGGGGGTTGGGGTTCATTGGAAAGGCGGGCACGGCTCCAACAAACTGGACGTCGCCGGCTTCTCGGGGATTGTTGACGGCCTGGGCGAGGAGGCCTGGGAGCAGACCACGGATCGATCCTATTAGGTGACGGCCAAAGTCGTGGTACTGGGCTCGATGTGCGGGAGCAGCGCCGGCAGCAGCAGGAGCAGGAGAAGCAGGGGCTGGCAGGCGACGGTGGTTGCGGTTTGCAGGCTGGTTCAGTTGTGCAGCAGCCTGAGGGGGAGGTAACCGGCGGTCGGCGGGGATGTTGTCGTCTGGTGAATCTAGTGTGAGGTCGATGACGGCAGCATTCCCATTAAGGATGCTGCCGTCGCTGCGGTTGAGGGATGGCATGCGTCCATTCTGCGACATGTGCCTTCGTGGGTTTCTGGGGGGCTGGTACAGCGCAATGCCACCGTCTTCTTCCTCCTCCTCCTCGTCGTCAAAGATGTGAATGTGGTTATGGCTGTGGTTGTGGCCGTGGTTGTGGTTGTGGCTGTTGTGGCGGAGGATGTTGATAGGTCGGTGTCGTTGCAATTCAGGGCTGTCGGGCTCTTCTGTCAGATCAATCACAGGGACATGCTGGTCCATGTCCAAGTCCAGGTCGAGATCCAGGTCGACTTCCATCAGGTTCCGGCCCTGGTGGTGGTTGTGGTGGTGGTGACGCTGCTGTCTCTGCGGCCTGGAATGTCTTTGTTGTCGGCGCGGGGGAGTTGGAGGGGCAGCAACTGGGCCCTGGTACACCACCTCAATGAGCTCATCGTCGTGATCCATACTGTCACTATGGTCCAAGTCCTCCTGGCCTGACTCGTGGAAGTCTTCTGCAGCTGTCCTCCTTGCTGGCCTGAATGACCACCAGTTGCCTCTCGCTGGGCGCGGTCGTCCAGCCTCCCTGGCGACCCGTGCAGCCCTGCGAGCCCTCCGAAGGCGTAGATGTTCCCGCAGCGGAAAATCGTCCTGGTCCTCGTTGTTGTGGTGGTGGGCGTCCTCGTGGGCCTCTTCGTGCTGGTCTTGGAGATTTTGGAATTCTACCAATGCCGCCTGCTGTCGTGAGTGACTGTGGCGATGGGGACGCTGAGACTGTCGATTGTGGCCGGCGGGGTCGGCTCGTGGGCGGACGACATTTGGGTTTCGAGACGGAGGCTGATGGCGCGGTTGAGAAACAGGGTGATGTTCGGCGCGAGGGTGAGATTGGCGGCGGTTGGCGAGTGGAGAAGAAGGGTGATTGTCGGGGTGGGCGGGGTGGCGAAGAGGGCGAGGAGAAGGGCGGTCGTTCAAGGCGAAGGCTTGGTGGTGGTGATGGTGGTGATGGTGGTGGTGGGCAGGAGGCGCAGGAAGTCGGCGGTTCGGGTGGATGTCTGGTGTCAGGCTCGCACGGGCGGGCCGGGCAGGACGGGGTGGCAAGCCGTGCCAGTAGAGCCCAAAGTTGTGTATGTTAATGTCGTTAGACTGCAAGTGGTGACGGGGCCGATCGAGAAGTGGGTCTGGGTTAGGTGAAGAGGGACTCGAGCCTGGGCCCGCTGTTTCTGTGTCTTGGCCCGAGTCGAGGTCGAAATCGGAATCAAAACCAGGGCCAGCAGGACTAGGATCAGGATCAGAAGCAGGGCCAGACTCAGAGTCAGAAGCAGAAGCCAGCCTTGGGTCTGCACCCACTTCCAGGTCTGACGCCGAGTCAGGCGAGGCAGACGCGGACAACAACGGCGAGACGGAGAGGGAGAGGGCGAATGGCACAGAGCGGGAAGGGGACGGCGGCGAGGCTGCTGATGGCCGCTGGCTGTCGCTGTCGCCGTCGCCGTCGCCGTCGTAGTCGTAGCCGTGGTCAAAGTCGTGGTCAGGACGCACGTCGCTACCACTCGAAACCGAGACTGGGAGATCAACGTCGTCAGAGGACAAGGCAGAGCGCGCGGAGCCAGCAGAGGGCGACTGCGACGAGCCAAGGGGAAGGTCCGGAAGCTGGAGGTCGTTCGCGAACTCGCCCCCGAAATAGTCCTCGAAATGGTTTTCGTGCACGTCGCTGCCGTCGCCGCCGTGCTGCTGCTGCAGCAGGAAGTAGTCGCCTCTTAGAACGGGGCGATACGGCGGCGGGGCCCCAAGGTCCAAGGCTAACGGTGATCTATTCATACTGGGAGGCCCAGGTCAAAGCATCCTTTTTTTTGTTGCTGTTTCTGCTCCGTCTCCTTTGTCTGCGTGTCCGTCTTTCTTGCTTTATTGAGGAGGCAGGAAAAGCAGCTGCTGCAAGAAGGAAAAGGAGAGGAGGGAAATGAAAAAAGGAAATTCAAGCCCGATGACAAGTCAATGGGAAACGGAGAGCAGGTCAGGGCGAAGGGCAGATGAATACAAACACATAGGGCCCACCGTTTGTGTGAGTCTGGAGTTTGGAGTCTGGAGTCTGGAGCTGGAGCTGGAGCTAGACCTAGAGCTTGGGAGGTGGGTGATGGGGAAAGAGCATGTCAACCAGCCGGTCAGCCTGCACAGCTTTCTCTTTCTCCCATGACTCTGTAATACAGCAGGCACAGCATACGCACAGCTGATTGACCTCCCTGGGGGAAAAGAGTTTGAGCCGGACCAGGATTGAATGTGCTCTGTGTGACACTGTGGCTGGTCACCCTGCGCCCAGCTGCGAGCAGCTCAAACTCTTGCTTCTAAAGTCCTTTCTCTGTTGTTACTGCTCACTATTCTCCTCTCTTATTTTTTCTTTTCCATTTCCTTACTCCTTCTCTCTCCTTTTCCATTTTTCCATGTTCTGTTGCGTTTGGATTTATTGACTCTCTTTCAACCCAAAGAAAGCATCAGCACGGATCGCGTGCTACCTCTCCAGGAACGGGAGCAGCCGACGGGGACCTGTCAGGTGGGTCTGTTTGCCACAAGTTTGCCAGAGGCTAAAGGCTATGTACCTCAGTACCTTCGCTCCCATATGCATCAGGACAACCCCGGAAGCCATATCCTCATTACCATCTCGCAGTAGCAACACGGTAGGACGTATATGCCCCTCATTGAGAACATGCCCATAATACGTAAAAATACTGCCCTGTCAACAACATAGTTAAAGCTCCAGCAAGTAGTGTGATGAGCTCTTGTTCGGCCACTGTACTTGGGATCCCACCCATCCAGCCCAAGTATCATGTGCACTCTGGGCCCCTGTCTCTCTTTCTTTTGATATAAAGTACACTCTGGCCCTGCCCGTAGTCCTCACACCACAACCTCCTCAGATACACTCCTCCTTGATGCATGCAGGCCCCTACTCCCGCTCGGGGGCTGAGGATGACCCTTCCTAAGCCTCATCAGGAGCCCCCAAGACCGAGATGACACCGTCTCCGTTCACCGTAACCAACGCCTTCGCCTGCTCACCCCACCCCAGCCCGACTGCCGGCGTTGCGCTCTGCAGGAGCTCGCTCCACTTCTTGCTGCCCTTGGAGTACTGCTGCACCGTCACCCCGGACGGCCCCGCCGTGGCAAGGAACTGGCCCGTGTAGTCCCACGCCAGCCTCTGCACCGAGCTGCCCACCTCCAGCACCTTGGCCGTCGCCGCCGCCCCCTCCTTGCGCAGGTCAAACACCGTCACCGTCGTCTGGCCCTTGGCCGTCGCCGCGATCCAGTACCGTTCTCCGAGAACGCGAGGCCCTCCACCGGCGCCCCCAGCGAGAACGTCGCCGCCTCCTCGCCCGTCTTGGTCAGCAGCATCTTGATCTCTCCCGTGCTCGTCCCTGCCGCGAACAAGTGCCCATCCGGATGGAACGCGCACCTCGTCAGCGGCGCGTCCGTGTACACCCGGCTAACCCGCCGCAGCGCCGACAGGTCGTACAGCACGAAGCTCTTGTCCGTGCCCACCGACGCCAGGATGTTGCCGCCCGGGTGCAGCGACAGCGCCGTCGCTGCGCCTGCATGTTCTGAGAACGACGCTACCTCGCTGCCCTTCTCATACACCTTGACTGACCCCTTGGCGGTGGCCAGCATGAGCTTGGACCCGCTCCACAGCGTGTCCGTCACGGGCTCATCCACCTTGAGCGACCGCTCCAGCGTGCTTGCAGTGGTCGAGAAGATGGCCACGTCCCCCTTCAGGCCGCCCACGGCCGCGTAACCTGCTTCCAGCCCGATGGACGACGCCTGTGGGGCCGGCAGCGACTCGGACAGCCGTGTGGTGCAAAGGTCGCAATCTCGTCGGAGCTGGCCCAGCCGCTGGGCACCGGCCTCTTCTTGCGGCTCTTGGACAACCTGTAATTTCCATCGAAGTCAGAATCGGGGGAGGCGCGTAGTAATCATTGTGACATGAGGTGACATACTTGGCTTGGGTCTCGTCCACGTGCGCGGCCAACTCCTCGGGGAGTGTCTCGTTGTCTACAGCCATCGCGTCGCCGTTTGCGCCAGAGGCGGAGCCGGAGCCAGCGGACACGGTCACCCTGGACAGCGCCGCCCTGGCCTCGTCGCGCTCCCTGGTCACGCGGGCGATGACCCTGACTGCTGCATCGTGCTGGTAGAGGGCATTTGCCAACTCGTCGCGGGTTTGTGAGAGCTGCTGCTTCAGCTTGAATGTCTCGAGGGCGAGGGCATCCCACTCGTTCTGGAAGGTGGATAGGAGCGCGGGAATCGAGGTCAGGTTGGGGGCTCGGGGCCGCACGACGCGGGCGGACTGGATGGGCAGCAGGTCTTCAGGATCGAGCTCGTCGCCGGTGATGGGGTCCTTGCCGTTCTCCTCGATGTACTTCTCGATCAGCCGCTTCTCGAAGACAGTGCCGGTCTTCTTGGAAACGACAGGCTCCTCGGGAGCCTCCCCCGAGACTGTTGCTTGTCAGCTTGTGTTGATGGCGTTCGACCAGGACGCATGTAGATTGTAAGAGACAGGCTAGATGGAGACTGCAGGGTTGAACAGTACGTACTGGCACAAAGCATCTTGTCTTTTCCTGGATGCGCTGGTGAGTCAGGGCCAGCAGTGGGCTCTGGGTGGACGATGCAATGCGATGGGTGTTCTTTTTCTGGAGCTCGAGGCTGGAACTTATCGAGTTTGGCACGGTTTTGCAGCCGCGTTTGCAAGGTCGGCCAGAGGTAGACCAGGGACGGTACTTGAAGGGAAGTACCTTGATCAATGTACCCGTACCCAAGCCTGCTTGGGATCAAACTGCTCCCGCCAGCTGTCGCCAGATGTTCGGGGCCGGTCAGTGCGTACTCCGTACCTGAATGGCTAGCTCGTCCTTACTCGCGTGCCTGTGTCCAATCCTGTCGTCCGCATTTGGGCTCCGTATCGGGTGGGTCAGGTGGAAGTATCAAGGTACCTGCCATGACGACATTGGATGCCGAGATGCTATAGATACAAGGTAGCTACAGCTTTGCTTCCAAGGCCGCTGCAGCCCCAATGCTGTTGGATATAAGAGGCAACACACAACTTGGGAGCTGAACACATCCATTGAGTACTGAGTTGCGAACAACTTCTACCACAACAGAGGATCAGAGCACAGCAGGACATCATGGCACCAACGCTCCCAGATGTCACCAGCCTCGCAACCCTGCCCGATGCAGAACTGATGGCCATCCTCGACCTCCTCTTCGAGCCCAGCGACGACCTGCACACCCTCGCGCTTCCAACCCTGCGCGCCATCACCTTCGCCTCCTACCCTGAACTGGTAGACACGATCCGCGACCAGCTTCTCGTCATCGCGCAGAGCGTCCACGCTGATCCCAATGCCCGGAAGCCCCTCCACTCCATCCTAGGATCTCATCCTCGGCTGGGCGAGAAGAAGGTGCACAGCAGCCAGAGCGCCGCCGAGCAGGCCCAGCTGCAGGCCGCCGCCGAGGAAGAGGCAGAGAATTTGGCAGCCCTCAACAGGGAGTACGAGGCAAGATTCCCAGGCCTGCGCTATGTGGTTTTCGTCAACGGGCGCGGCAGGGACGTGATTATGGAGGACATGCGGAGGCGCATAGATCGGGCTGATCTGGTAGAGGAGGAGAAGGAGGCTATTTCCGTGAGTCAAATGACAGCTGCTGCCATGTAAAGTCATGCTCTAACGGCTTCGCACAGGCGATGGCGGACATCGCCAAGGACAGGGCCAGCAAGCTGAACAAAGAGTCCGACGAGTCCACTGTTGGACGATCTGCTCTCCCGGCGGAGAGCTGAGCGCACCTCAAAACTCTAAAGGCCATGGAATCGCGTCCTGCCTGTTTTTTTGGAAGCCCTCGGCCGAACAGCATGATCCTGCACGGCGCTGTCGAAGGCTACAGGTCTCTGGGTCCCCTCGACCTGTCCTTTCACGTCGAGCCCTGCCATGTTCACCACGCCGGCGACTCCTGTGAGTGGTGTAGGACCAGGACCTGTGTCCCTCGCAAGCGGGGAAGAATCGACACATTTCTGCCGAGTGGAAATCATTGCTGCTGAGCGGATTCTCACAGCGGCACAGGGAATACGGGCACCTGGGACATTCCCGGCGGGCAGAGGAGCTGGCCTGCCGAGGACAGCCTGGGTGCTCATTGTAAATGCCTGCGAGCGTTCGACGCTTTGTTTCCAAGCCGTGATCTACGGCCTGTCCCGAAATATCCCATATCTAAATACCACCAGGCTCCCTGACAAGGGGCCACGGGTTACTCTGTCGCTGAGGCCGGTGTTACCTGGTAGAGCCAGCAACAGAGAGCTCTCAACTGGTCGCTCATATCCACGCATTGTGGAGAACACGCATATGAAGACTAATTAGCTTCCGCTCTAACACTGATGGGCCCAAGGTACGACCGATGAAAAGCTGCGAGTTGGCCAACGTCGAAATAATAAGCCGCACAGGGGAGAATTGGATGTGACCGAACCGAGTTACCTCCTTTTGGACAAGCCTTGTCTTTCGCTAATGCACAAAGGCCCGGTGGTGCTCGGAAGCTTGAATCGTAGCCCTTGGAACTTTTCGCCCTGCCAATTGGCGACATGCTAGCAATCTCGAGGTCACTCAGCCCGTGTGGTCACAGCTTGGCTGTGGCCCGCTGTGTTGGGAGCATCACCAGCACATGTAGTCCAATACAAACCCAAGTGCGACGGCTTCAAACCGGAGGGCAATGTCTAGGCGGAGCACCATCTACAGCGTGTTGTGCAATAGCCCCCTGCCCGGTTCGGTTGTCGAGCTTTGCCGAGCTTCCTCACAGGTGCGATTCAGGCAGCTGCAGGCGCCAACAGAGCCTCACTATGGCCATGTTAGTGATGATCCGCGTCTTGATTTCTGTCACAAGCGCCCCGGGGCCCTCTTGTGTGGTCCTGAACTATGAATCAGTTTGACCTGGCGGCTGGCGGGCCTGGCACGGTTTAGCTGGAGCAGGTCTCGTCAACTGGCAGTGCCGCGGATATCCGACATGCGGTCTCTGGTTGTGGGATTAGAGATGGGCACACATACGTCGCAGTCCGCTACCTGGCATATGTAAGCCTGCAGCATGCTTGGTCAGATACTGGAGAAGTGATTGATCGCACACGCTACAACTCAATGACAATGTCACCTTACGGTTCAGGCTTTGGCAATCACTTGGTAGACTATCTGCTCTTGGATCGTCTCGACTCATGTCAGCTCAGCAGGGCGAGTAGCGAGAGCAGATAGAGTGCTTGTCAATTTGGCTGGTCTCTCATCGTTCCCCCCTCTTCCCTTCTCCCCTCTCTTGATGTGCATGTCGACTGGACGTGCCGTGCTTTGTGTACTACAGTATATGTACGTATACCACCAGGCTGCAGGAAACGGCTACTTGCAGGTGTCAAGCACGCCCCACGGGGATCTGCCTACGGGAAAGCATGGCTTTGGTGTGTATCCAAAGTACATGTGTGGTATGAGCAAAAGCGAGGCTGCCCGATTTCTTGATCTGCATGGAAGCGGCCCAAGGGCGCATGGATTCTTCCATACATGGACTCCACGCATGGGCTAATGCACGCCTGCAGTCAGACTCGTCCAGGCCCGGCCGCCCAAAAAGCCAGACCCGGCCAAACCGGGTCGACGCCGAGAACCTTGCCTGGAATAGCTCTCTTCCCCCCCGAGTGCCGCGTGACCGAGCCTCTATCGAATTGGAAGACATCGTCTGGCCCGGCCGAGCAAGGGCGCAGTTTCTTTTGCCAGAGGAGACCACCAGTCGCCAGCCCCTCCCCCCAAACCCTGTCAATAAATCTGCTTGGTATTCTTCCTCCTTATCACCCCAGACACACACCTGGAAAACCTCGCTCCAGGGCTCGTGGGAACACTCTCCCCAGAGCGATGCACGAACCTGCCGACTTGGACTCGGTTGAACTTGGACTGGTTGCCCCGATGTGGTGGCAACAAATCATGTCTCGACTACCTCGTGTGCACGCGCATCCCTAGACTGCGCACACATATTACCCCGTCAGCACCAGTCAGCTCGACCGTCAAGCGAGCTGAGTGAGGACAGGACAGTCCCAATCACAGACGGGCACCTGGCACGGCGGGGGCACATGTGGTCTAGCCTACACGTCTCAACCGCGTGGCCTCACCTTCGCTCTTTGGTGCATCTGTGCGCCTACACACACTAACAGCAAAATAGAGTAATTAAATACAGCATCAACATTACGGGGTTGGAGGTAGACTACCATCCGTCCGTCCATCCATCCATCCTTCCTGCATACCTAGCCTGTGTTCTCCTGGTCCGGACCACTCACGTCCTCCTCTTCACTTCCCCGACTTTTGGTCATGTCACACTCCCTTCCCGTACATTGCCTACCCCCCCCCCGCCTTCCTTCCCCCCTGCGGTGGGGGACGCACACTGACATGCAGCCTCCCCGGATCCTCGCATGATCAATTCTTGTTAGTTGGCAGCAATGGTACCTGTGCTTTGGACACCCTTGCAACCTCCATCCCGTCCCATCTCCTCCTGTCCTCAACGCTTGCAGGAGGACAGATCCAGAGCTTGGGCAAGCGCCGCCTTCCCCCTCACACCCCCTTCCATGGGCGACTCCTGGGTCGTGTTGTGTAGTGCTGAGTTGGTTGTGCCGAGTTGGGTTGCGCTGTGCTGAGCTGAGTATTCTGCTTTTGCCACTCGCTCCCTCAGCCCTTGGGACTGGACTTAACTTCACCTTGACTCCTCCGTCTCCGGGACGAGGCATATTATCTTAGCGCATCCTCCCCAGATTTCCTCTCTCACACCTACTCGGAGGGGGCCGATCTATGCTGGAAGGAAACGAGGGTGACCTTTGGCGCCTCTTTCGTGCACCTGACCCACGTGCCGAACTCAGCTACCCTTTAGGATTCTCTTTCCTAAACAGTCTATTGTCTCGCTTGGACGGACCAGAACGTCCTGCTTACCTGTCGCCTTGGACTTGGACGACGGCGGCGCCATCTTACAATCATGTCCCGCCGTCATTGATGAACCCGGGCACTTCCTGGACCACATTGACCGTACGGCCCTGATCCATCACCCACACGCAATATCCTTCAACATTCAGGTCCACATGCCAACTACGCGCCAAGGGCTGAGTACACTGCTAAAGCTCGCAGAAGCGTGTCCTTGTCTGTCACGTCTGGAAAGAAGCGTGTACTGCGGCATCGGCGGTGGGCTTCCAGTGCTGTAGTCCAGCTATATCCTACTTGTCTGCGCCAGGTGCGTGCGAGGAACCAAGACATGGCTGTCTCCATCCATGGCTTGATTCAGGCAAACTTCTATCGAGGCCATCATCGTCAGAGACAGGTCGGGACCCGTGCGAGGGCGGTCTCGCCCCTCCGTTGCGACAGCGAATTCCCGGGGGACCATCAGCCGTCACAGCCAACCCCGCCAATGGCAATACAAGCCGACCTCCAAGGTCTCCAAGATCCTGCTTCTGCCCTCAAGACGTCCTCGTCAGGGCACTCACGCCCCCCTTCACCGGAGAGTGCCTCGCCCCTGTTCTTGTCAGCGCCCTCGTCTCCTTTGCCATCATGTCGACCGCAGGGACGCCTTGCATTTACGCCGCCAGAGCGACCACCAGACCTGACTCGTCCCGCCCCCAAGAGACGAAGAGCCCTCCACGATGTTGACGGCCCTCATACGGGTTCCCTTGGCTGCAAGAAGCGCCGCCTACGTCGTCATCTCATCACCTCGAGGCTGTCGCGGCCGTACTCGTCGCCAGCCACCCACATCTTGAACCGGGAGGCTGCAGCTGGAGCCAAACGCTTCCTCAAGATGGCGGCGGCGGCGGCGGCCAGAAAGCTCACGACCGTCGTTGTGCCGACCCCGCCCCTTGCTGACTGGAGCTCGGGCCCGGCAGTGGCAGCCGCCCAGGTCGCCACCGTCGTCCCCGCGAACAGCATCCACCACCTTGCGCCGGCAGAAATGGTACGGCGGGCAGCCATCATGAACAGTTTCAGGATCCGGGTGTGCGACGAGGCCCGCCAAAGAGGCGACAGGACTGACCTTCAGCTGACGGCCAGCGCTGCGCTGCTGAGGGCCGGGTCTGGTTTGCATGGTGTAGGTTTTGTGGCGAAGCCGAATGCCGCGAGGCAGCACACGCCTCTCAGCCCGTCAGCACAGGACCAAACCGGGCATACAGGCCTCACGTCAAACAGGTCGACCATGCTGTCCTCCCCGAGTGCTGCTCAGCCGCCGGTCACCACCAGCCCCCTGAGCTTTCCCTCGGCGACGAAAACCACTGGGGCGGCTGCCCGCTGGTCGCCGCCGAGCAGTCCCCCCAAGCACGCAGGGCCGCGGGGGGCGGGGCGGGCATCACCGGGGCGAACATCACCGGGGCTGAAGCCTCTGAGGTCGCCCGAGCTTTCGGCACTGCGCGGTCATGCCGATGGCGACGGGCTGGACGACGACGAGCTCAGCTTCCCGGCGACGGACTACTCGGATGATTTCCTGGAGAACGAGTCTGACGAGGTATATACTGACTTCGGCGCCATCTTCGGTGGAGGAGATTGCGTTGACGAGGCGGACGAGAGCGAAGGCACCGGCGACACTCAAGGGTCTGCTGGCGAGGGAGACGGAGGGCATGGTGGCGACCACTTTGAGGACTACATGGATGACTTGGACGGTATCCCATGGGGTGCGAGGTGAGAGGGGCTCCTGCCACTGTAGAAGTAGCATTTATTCCCAGACCAAGGTTGCCGTTGGCAGGTGGAATATCGAGGACCAGGCGCGGATGAAGCCATGCTCTTCGTCTCAGCTCGATTGCAAGGCCTGCCATCTGGTTGTATCTCAGCTGTAAGCATCATTTCATATCCAGCATAAGCGGGTTTCAAAAGGAAGCGGCAAAAATGCAAGAAGGTTCACTCAACACATTCAACCATCTATTCCGAGCTGGACAAGTATGAGGTACGCATGGGGACTGCCCCGGTGGTGGGTTGGGTATACCTGGCACTATGGCTTCCTGTTTCCCCTGTCTCCTGTCTCCTCGAGCAGCCAGCCAGGGTCAAGACCAAGGTGATGTGGCACGACGGCACGCGGGTGCCATACTTGAATCCACCGGTGAATAGGTCGTCAAGAAAACAGACAAGGTGGTGGTGTGCGGCGCATGGAGCGGTGGGTGGTGGTCGGTGTGATTGTAGTGTGTGTGTCTGTTGAGAAGAGCTGTCCCCAGAAGAACCCATGGGAGGGAAAACCGGCTGGTGCATCCTCAGAGGGCAGGGCTGATGATGTCGAGATTTATCTTGGAGTCCATCCATGGAAGTACATTTCCAGGTACCTAGCCCGTACCTGCCCGGCAGTGGGCACCCGACCACCACCTTCCTTCCGTCTTGACTTTCACCTCCACCTAGGTACCTGGGTAGTTCCAGCTTTCCTCCCAGAAGGGCCATCACGTTCAGACCTTCTACCTTCTGCCTCAACTTCGATCTGACCCCTAACCCGACCTCGACCGAGTTCAGCCGTCCCCTTCTCTCAAGGAAAACACGCACTTACCAATTTCAGGTCATTCTTCGCGAATCCGCTCTCGGCCTTGACTGCCCATAACCTACCTGCCTGGACACTCGGCCACAAGCAGCGTCGCTCACTCGGTCGCACCGAACCCAAGCTCACACCTCGGACCTGCCCGTGATGGCGCCCGACGTCAACTCCAAGCTGTGGGGCAACCAGCCTCGCACCACGCTCAAATCGTGCTCGGTCGACGACCAAGCCGGCTTCACTCCCATTGATGAGCCATCTCGAGACATTCAGCACGGCACAAACATGGGAAACATCGGGGCCACTGACGAGATGACGTCTTTCTTCCGCAACATCATCCACAACTACTGTGACGAGCCAACACAGCGGAAGTACCACGGATTGGCCAAGCAGAAGCGACAAAACAACAACACGGACGACGACCAAGACAGCGACAGCGGTAGCGACCCCGACCACCTTGAAGGAGATGCCATCCTTCCGGAGCTGATTAAGCTCACCCTCGCCCAGCACCGCATGATCCTCTCCCTGCGTGACGTCAACAAAGAGACCGACCTGCAGCTCCGGATCACAAATGCCCGTCTCGACCTTGTCGAGGAGGAACTGAGCCTTATGCGCAGCAGCTTGGCTGAGCAGGCCACGCCCAGCTTGTTCTCGGGGGTCCGCATGGGCAGCAGCTTCGGAGGCATGGAGCGCGACACAACCGGCGACTACATTCCCAAGTTTGACCTGGCCGACATTGGCGCCACGCTTGCAGCTGGCCCGGGCCATGGGAGCAACTTTGGTCGTCACGGATATCACGCCCGTGACGGCAGCCCCAGCCCAAGGTCTTCCAACCAGCGCCGCCGCAGCCCGCGGCCCGAACGGTATGTTCCAGTCCCGACTTGGCCAGCCAAAGGCACCGACCTGAGAGCAGGGCTAACAATAATCCAGTGAGGAGCACGTCAAGCGAACCAGAATATCGCACGATGGCCTCGGCGGCCAAGACCCAAACCTACCTCCGTCGATGTACATCTTCTCCTCCTCAGCAGCAACGCAGTCTACAACCACTGTCACTGATGAGACTTCAGAATCTGAGCTCTTCGGTCTAGACTTCCCAACAGAGTGCATCTTGGACACCAGGCCCGAGACTGATGTCGTGCCTCAACCTTCCCTGCTCGGCAAGCTGTGTGGTAAGATGGCGAGGCTGCTGCTCGGAATGTGAGGGAGGCGTGATGGAGGGAAGGTACCCGAAAGTTTGGGCACAGAAGTGAATCACAAAGAATCAAGAATCGAGAAGTGGAATCGGCCGACTGGATCCGATCGTCTAAGTCGAATTGGGCGTAAAAACATGCATGGGGGGAATTAACACGAAAATGGAAAGGGGGAGGGGACTCAATTGAAGCTCAGTCAAGCTGGCCAGCACACCGATCTTTCAGTGAGCGCAGCGAGACGGTTAGATATGAAGTATTTGGCCCGTCAAGTGGTTATCCCACTCAAAAAAAAAAAAAAAAAACCAATGGATCGATCGCCTTCGACGATACTGGAGAAGAAGGGTTCGGCAGTCTGTGGTGGAGAGAAACGGGATCAAATACGGAGAGATAGGAGACAATTCACTTCGGATACAACCAGGTAGCCTTCAAAAGAACATTGGCAGAAAGCCTCGCCTCCACGTGACTGGTACGGAGTACAGCTCCTTCACTCACCAGCCGCCAGCTGACCGCAACCCCCCCTTCCCCCGCGCAAATCTAAGAGTGCCAACCCCAACCCCCTTCCTGCGCAACCAAGAGCAGCAAGGCAAAGCTGGCTCTGATTTGCCTGACTGGTGATTTGACAGTGCAGCAGACCGGGGCCCGCCCATCAGGCCATTCGTTGGTTGCCGAAATCCCTCTCCTCCGAGCATTGACGAGCCCTCGACAAAACCATTACCACCACCACCACCGAGCTCGACGAGGCCCTCTCCACTCCACCCACCTCGCCTTACCTGCCGATTGACCGACCGCCCGCCCGCCATGTTTCTGCAACGCTCTGCCGTGGCCGTCGCTCGACGGGCCGCCGTCGCACCCGCCCTGCGACGCACCTTTGCGACCTCGATGATCCGCCGTGAGTCCGCCCCGGCCTGCTGCGATGGCGAGGCTAGAGCTCCGCAATTGGTACCTGCGTCATCGCACCCAGCTTGCTGGCTGGCGACAGGATGCTCATGCCTCTGCATCGCCTTGCTCTACCCTGCATTGGGCTTCCAGCATGACCGGTTCATACGTGGCTGACATGACATGATTCCATCTGCAGAAAACGCCCACAACAGCACTCCCGCCAAGTCCGAGAAGCCCTCGCAGACACTGTCCGGTACGCTGCCACAATTCTCCCTGCTGCCTCCCCGTCACACGCAGCTATTATTTGCCAATTGGCTTGACCACGGCTCGCGGGCCATCGTGGCGGAACAGGACGCGGGTGGAAGCAGCCAAGAACACCCCAGCTGACTGATGTGCAACTACAGACGTCAAGACCATCGACGACCTTGTGGGACCCGGTGCCCAGCCCGGCACCGTCCCCACCGACCTGGAGCAGTCCACTGGTGTTGAGCGTCTGGAGATTCTGGGCAAGATGGAGGGTGTTGACATCTTCGACATGAAGCCCCTGGATGCCTCGCGGAAAGGAACTCTGAAGGAGCCCATCCTGGTTCGCTCCGCCGGCGAGGAGCAGTACGCCGGTTGCACCGGCTACCCTGTCGACTCTCACGGAGTCATCTGGCTGACCGTACGTCCACCACCAACCACAACCACCACCACTAGCCCTACTTTTACTATAGCAATGCTGGAGAGTGCGCCGGACAGACGCGTGCAGTCGGGAACGAACGAGTGCTAATGCGCAACTGCCACCATCTAGATCACCCGCGACCGCCCCATCGAGCGCTGCCCCGAGTGCGGCAGCGTCTACAAGATGGAGTACGTCGGCGCCCAGGACGACCACCACGGCCACGGCCACGACCACCACGGCCACGAGGAGCCCAAGAACTTCTCCGACTTCGTCAAGCCCGAGTACTACTAGGCGTAGCCTGGCCTGGCCTGGCCTGGCCTGGCCTGACCCGGTCTGGCGGTACCGCCGTTGGTCCGATGGACAGCAGACGACACATACCTTTTCAAGAGATGACATGCACTAGAGAATGGAGGCGAGCGATTCAGGAGATATTCAGCAGGCCGGGAACGTTGGGAAAAGGGCCTTGTAGAATACATAGTCTTTGCGGGAGGTGTATAGAAGTCTTTTTTTTCCTGCCGATGTCGACAGCCGCGCATGCGGTCCCCCGTTCAATCCGATGAACTTCGCCTCGTCTGGGTCTCACGCCCGCACAAGGTGCACTGAACTACCCAGTTTTGATAGGCCGCAAGAGAGCCCGGATGGCTGTCGGCTCCGTTCAACGCAGTGTGGGTAGGGTACATTCTTCTGCCGACCGACCGAGTGACGAGGCAGAGTAGGTCAGTGCCCGGGGCTGAGGGCGAGAGGCAGAGCTCGGAGCCTAGAAGCTGCCTCGGGCCTGCCTTCAACGGGCCCATCAGCCTGGTACCGTCCCTCGGCTATGCCTTGGCTGGCTTGTTGCAAAGTGATATGATGTGAAGCTCACTCGCTAGCAGGGGCTTCTCTCAGTCGCCGTCATCGTCGCCAAAGCTCAGCTTGATCTTCTTTGCCTTCTTCTTCGCCTTGACCGGCCCCGTGACCTTGTCCTTTGTGGCAGCTTTGTTGTTGGTCATGGGATGCGGATGCTCCCCCGGGCTGTCCTTCTCCTGTTTCGTGACGTCATGGTTCTCCTGCTTATCGTCCTCGGCATCGGCGCCCACCACCTTGCCGAGCTTCCTCTTCTTGGAGCCCCCGATCGTGGCGACCTTGTCCTTCCGCCTGGCACCGGCGCCCTTGCCCTCTAAGCCGCCGTCCCTGGCCCCGTCTGTCTCCCTGTTGTCCCCGTCCCTGTCGCCACCAGCGCCTGACCCCGCCTCTTGGTTGGCGGTGACGGTGCCATCGGCAGAGACCTCCACACCGGAGAGGACGTTGCCATCGTCATCGACGATGAGGGGCGCGTCCTCGGCGTCCTGGCTGGCGGAGCGCGGCTTGGCCTGTCGGCGGCGCGAGGCCAGGATCGGGTCGGGCGAGTCGGAGTCGACGGCGTGCTGGCCCTTGAGCCGGGCGAGGAAGGGCGGCAGCGACTGGTCGTAGTGCAGGTTCTTGCCCGTGATCTTGTTCGACATGGTCAGCAGCGGTGGAGGACCCGGGTGGGAAAAGGTCAAGCCCAGCACGTAGTTGTGCAAGCAGCCTGTGGATGTCTACGGAGTATTTAGGGTACTTGGTTACCTAGGCCTAGGTAGGTAGGGTTGGGGTTTGTTTTGCTTGTGACCCCGCCGCTCGTCCTTTCTCCCGTTCCTTCTTACTCTGCTTCTGACCTCCGACAACTGCCTCTGCACTGGGGGTGGCCCTGTTGTGTGATAATAATAAAAAAGACCAAAAGATCAAAAAAAATTTCGACACCTCGACTCTGGCGAAATTTTTTTTATCTTTTGGTATTTTTTTTGTCACGACTCTGCTCCCTACCCTTGTATTTTCTGAGTATTTATGTATGCTGAAGGTGGTTGGGACTTGGCTGGTTAAAGTGTCCCGTTTATTAAAACAAGTCAGAGTACCCAGTCACGCACACACCCCCTCCCGCACAGCCGTTTCCCACCAAAAAGGGTTTCTAACATCTGGTAGAGACATTACCAAGATGTTTATTGAGAGTCCTGAGCCATTGGTCGTGGATCCTCTTCGCAACATCACCCAAGCAAGACGTTTGAAGGATGTATTTGGTCTCACAAGTGCACTCACTGATGAGAGAATCAAGTTCAACGTTTGGGAAAATGCATGTTTCCACGCAGCCTTGATGGCACAAGTCCGTCGCGAGGCAGGAGGCGCTGAATCCCTTACAACTGCATCATTAGGTATCGTATACCGTGATTGGTTACATTACCGAGGGTTCGTTGATGTTGCAGACATTGAAGAGCTTGAACGGACCGCGGGTAATTTGACGGTTGCACTTTTACAGATAAGAGTCATCTTAAGCCACAAGTCGCGCGGTTTCAAATCTATCCGTGATGAAGGTTATCCTGGATATCGCGGAAAGTTCGACGAGACAGCTTACAAAAAGACCGCGGCACTCTTCGAGCGGGTCTACCAGAAACACCTGGCAGCTATCCAGACTTTTCAAGAAGCGCGTAAAGACCCTCGCCTTGGTGATGGAGAAGCGATTGATATTCAGGATGCTATCAACGACTATGATGACACCATGGGCGGCGACATCGTCCAAAGTCTCAATAATCTGATCATGGTTGTTGACGAGGGAATCGGTGTGAATGATTTGGATGCCGAGCTAGCCGTTGATGAAGAAGAGTCTTACCTAGAGGATGATGACGAAACAACGCAGCATCTTTCTCCGTCCACTCCGAGCGAGAGGCCCGGTCTAGGCATGCGATCGCGGCTTGCAGCCATGCTCTCTGAAACTGGCTTGAAGCTCGAAGCAAAAGTCCCAAACACTGCCAAAAATGACTCAAGGATATTGGGACTCACCCACGGTCTGATCAGATTCTCAGTCAAGCCGTCGAAGGGCAATGTCTTCTGTCCTAAGCCGCTCTTTGCAATTCGCGTGGACTTATCGAAGCCTGGAGTTCCCCACCCCCATCGATTTCTCGGCGATATCAAGTGGCATAATTCAGAGGACCCCTGCCTCCGACTCGGCATACAGTATCGACTCCTGGACAACAATGACGGTAAAGGTGCATCGGTCAACTGGGAATGGGCATCAGCAAGTACTTCTGACGTGGGACGGAGGGAATTATTGGAAAGAATCTATAAAGCCAATACTTTTGTCGAGCTTCTGGGAAACAAAACCGCAAGAGAGCTTGTTGGTATCTCACGGAGATCATTACTGTCATGGTACCAGGCTAGGAGGCCTAGGCAAGCGCAGAACTCACGCGTGAGGAAGACAAACCAGGCATCTCCTGACGGCCACAAGCATTCAAGAGTCAGCCTATAATGAGTCAGCTTGTTTTCTTCGAGACGCGGTGATCAAGAACGAGTGTATTCGGAGGAGGAACAGTGGCAGGTGACAGGAGCAGCAGAATCGTACCAAACAGCGAGGAATGGGAATCAGAGGTGCTTTAGCCAACATGGTATTCTGAAGTGAAGCCATTTTGGATCTCGGAAACGTCCCCTTTTGGC
This sequence comes from Diaporthe citri, assembly GCF_014595645.1. Taxonomy (NCBI): domain Eukaryota; kingdom Fungi; phylum Ascomycota; class Sordariomycetes; order Diaporthales; family Diaporthaceae; genus Diaporthe; species Diaporthe citri. The sequence continues at coordinate 104,819 of NW_025064866.1, forward strand.
CATGACTTCTGCGAAGAGTTTGAAATACAAGTGGAGTTACTGAGCAGAAGCAGCGGCTGAGCATTGCCTAGCAGATCAAGAACAGAAAAAAAGTTAAAGAAGAGAGAGCAAACATCATCAAGCATGTTTACATCACCTGTAACGGTGCACAAGGGCTCGATGGACTTGAGCATGCTGAGAAGGTGGACGGCATTGGCATATCATTGGTTCCTTATCCCTTGTCCCTTGTGCATGAGAAGCAGCTCTGCAGAAGCGAAGCAGCTCAGCCACCGAGAGCCCATGTGTTGGTCGCTTAGCCACTTGTCCAGGTCGTGCAGTACCTAGGTAGGGGCTCAGTCACGCCTCAACCTACCACGGCCCCTTCACATTCTGATGCCATTCTCTACCAGCACGAGCAGATTCTCAAAACACATCTGTTGCTGATATCATACCTCTGAACTCTTTACATGTTGCTTTCTGAGGTCCAAGTGCTTGCTGGGCTGTGTTGTATGTTGATGACTGTCTCACTCTCGCATTCTTGTTGGTGCAGAATTGTGCGGCTCAAAGATACCCAACTTGAAAAGGTTCGCCAGGTAGGGGTCTACGAGGACGCACAAGGCGACAGGTGAGATCACTGAAAATGATCTAACAGATCACCGTGAACATTGCAGCGGTTTGTTTCATACAAGATCAACGCAGAGGGAGTTCCTTCCATAAAGCAAAACATAGCCTGGTAACGTTATTCCGGATATCTTTGAGGTTCGGAATAGACAGAAGAACGCGGATGAATTCTTCCTAGGTCCTACTTAGACACGATGGAAGGCCGCAACAAATCACTCAAGCGCAAGCGACTGCTGTCAAAATCAAGCGAGGACCATGACGCAAATCAAGTGGGGGGTTCTTTGCCCAACGAATCGGCCGAAACAGTATCTTCCACGTGCTATGGTACGGTAATATGAGGCCTCCAAGACTGATGACAACTGGCTACCAAGTCACAGCAATAGACAGTCGACTTGACGAATCGAATGCGACAATGGCCTGGAGCTGAGAATGAGGCTAGGGGGCTCCCGCCATTCCACTGCTATTCCGTCATCTCCCATGCATTTGATGGCCTGGTCTACGGACTCTGTGCACACGGTGACATCTTTTCCGGCTTGAACAAAACAGCCTCCCAATACATGCATCAGCTCGTTGAGGTAGATGGGCTACGCCTTGAAGGGCTCATCGGCCGATGACAGTTTCTCGCAGCCTGTGCCAAGTCCGCGAGCACTATCAACGTGGACAGAAACGTCTACGGGAAGAGAGAAGACGGCTGAAAGGCCAGGGACATTTTGTCCAGCTTCGGGATTCAGTCACAACAGCCGATCTGTGGCGTGGAACAGTCCACATACTACAATCCACATTTCCTTCACGTTCGGGAATTTTTGGGCATGGGCCCGGTTCGAAAGAGTCCAAAGTTTAAGATTGAGACGAAGACCGATATGAACGCGCGCGGAGTGGATTCCAATAGTCTTGCAACGCCGGTACCCGAGCAAGGTGACGCACCTACAGAGACGAGCAATGTTCTCAGCTCGCCATCCCATCATGCTATCTTGAGCAAAAAAGCTGCAGCTGTCTCATTACAATCGAAGCTAAAAGAGGAAGTTGAAATGCTCTATACGCACATGCATGAATAAATGCCAGCGAGTTGTAGTCAGCCGAACCCTGAGAAATCTTGTTCACAGCTACCAGATGGAAGGACCGGATTTCTTTTGCACGCGTGAGACCGGGGAACTTCCGTGACAGTTACCAGCACACCATTATCGGTGTGAGACGACAGTACTCGATGGATATCAAGGGCGGAATCGATCTGCCTCAGGCGGACCAAGGATGTGGCTGGCATGTCTGATACCGTCGTCCAGACACGGATCTTGTCACTTGGCCCAGCCGAGAGGCGAGACTATGTGGAGTTGCTGGACCAGCTCCGAATGCACATTGACATGGATATCAGTGGGCATACAACCAGAGGAGAGAGCACACGTATGCTACAGGGGATACTGAAGCTGCGGCTTTTCTGCAACAACGGCTTCATGGGCCGCGGCGCGTCCAAGATGCCATTCGATGCCGACGAGGTGCTTAGCTGCCTGCAACAAATCGGACAAGCGTCGTGCGTCCTGTGCTCATGCACCATCTACTCTATAAGCAGCGTCCCCGACACAGATGGGGGCTGCCCCTTGGAGCCGTGTTCGCATCTTGCCTGCAGGGACTGCGCCACGGGTTTCGGCAAAAAGAAATCGTGTCCGCGGTGTGTCGACGGAGACACCGGCTCAAGCATCCAAGGGGTATTGCAGAACTTGAGGGGGCTGGGAGCACAGGATACATCAGGTGCTGGTCACTCGTCACAGGGCCCACCATATCCGTCCAAGCTGTGTGCCTTCGTGGAAGATATCAAGGCGCAGGTGGCTGTCAAAAGGTGAGTGAACAGGAGCGCTCCTGGGCACAAATGAAACACAGGCAGAAGTGCGTCCAGCAGGTCTAGCTGACACATGCCCTGGCACTAGTATTGTCTTCTCCTTCTGGAAGTCGACGCTCGATCTCGTCGGCCAGCTTCTTGCAGCCCGTGGGCTGGGGTTCTATGTCATTCACGGCGCACTCCCGCTGAACGAAAGACGGCGCATCCTGGATGAATTTCGACCTGCTGGCAATGCCCACATACTACTGATGACGCTAGGGACTGGAGCAGTTGGGTGAGTTGCGAGTTGCGAAAATTATTCTTGCCGGCATCGCACAGCCGTCAAGGCCAAGAGCAGCCTTGACTGACTCGTTATTGCTATTACCAGACTCGACCTGGCGGTTGCGTCGAGGATTTACCTTCTCGAGCCGCAGTGGAACCCGCAACTAGAGCAACAGGCCTCTGGACGAGCGCAGAGACTGGGACAGACGGAACAAGTCACCATTACCCGCTACGTCATGAAGGACACCGTAGAAGATGTAATTCAGCGCCGTGAACCCCTCCTCTTTTGTGATCATGTGGAGAGAAAATGAGGAGAATCTGACACATCACTGGCAGAGCAATGTCTGGCCGAGACAGGCCGAGAAGCTGCGGGATGCAGCACGGGGCTTCGAGAAGTCGGGTGGAAAGCCTGGATCTGGGAATGAGCAGGACCTCCGCGTGAGTCATATTGAATACTGGCTACGGACCTAGCAGTGACACCGATGAGAAGACTCCAAATAGGATGTCTTCAGTCACGCGAGTCCGGCCGTGACGCGCACAGGAGGGATGCCGTCCATCTCAGACTTGTGCAGCTAGACTGGTCCTATACGTCGGCCAGCCGTACTCGATGAGGAAGAAGGCTAGCAAGTACGGCATTTTCTATCTTGATTGGAATCACCGTCGCGCCAAAACCCCGGAGGGTGACAGCAGAGCAGCAGAGCCTCTGGATTCTCGGCGGGTGACCTCATTGGCAGTGATTCACTGCGAAAGCGGCGGCATGTCCGCATTCCAGGCAAGCTCATTTTGCGCCGGGGGCGAACAAGACCTGCTTGGGGTCGTAGTGGTACTTGACCTCGCCGTGCCAGTAGGGCACGCTGTCGACCTTTGAGATCTTCCAGGCCTCGTCGAGGGCGCTGACGACGTCGTCTGGCAGGGGCCCCTTCTCGATGTTGTCGAGGTTGTTGGCCAGCTGGTCGATGCTGGAGACGCCGATGATGATGCCGTCGTTGCCGTCCTTTACTTTCAGCTGGGAGTGGTGGACGACCCAGCGCAGGGCGGTCTCGACGAGGGACAGGCCGTGGGGCTCGACGGCCTTCTCGACGAGCTGCAGGGCGTTGAAGGTGGAGTCGCGGAAGTAGCGGCCGCGGTACATCTTGCCGCTGTTTGCGGTGTCGCTGAAGCGGCCCTCGGCCGGGGTGAAGTCCTTGGACCTGATCTTGCCCGAGAAGAGGCCGCCGGCGATGGGGTTGTAGACGACAATGTCGAGGCCGTAGCGGCGGCAGGCGAGGACCAGCTCGGCCTCGATGGAGCGGGTGATTGCGTTGTACATGCCCTGGTAGACGGTGGGGCGCACCCAGCCGTTGTACTTTGCCGTCAGGCAGATCTCGGCCACCTCGAAGGCGGTGAAGTTGGAGATGCCCAGCCGCACGAACTTGCCCTGCCTGTGCAGCTTGTCGAGGGCCTCGAGGGTCTCTGCGAAGGGCGTTGCGCGGTCCTGGAAGCATCATCAGCGGGGAGAGGCAGGGCAGGGCAGGGCAGGGCAGAGAAGGTTGAAAGGGCCAGGCATACGGCGGCGTGCAGGTACAGGAGGTCGACACAGTCGGTGCCCAGCTCCTTGAGGCTGGTCTCGACGCTGGCGGCGACCTTGTCGGCGGTGTTGTCGCCCGGGTTGGCGGGATACCTGACCTTTGTGGCGAGGGTGAGGCCCCTCTCCTTCCAGCCGGCCTCGCGGGTGAAGGCCTCCTGCTGGCCACCGATGTAGACACGGGCCGTGTCGACCTCGCTGTAGCCTCGCTGCTGGTAGAGGTCGAGGACCTTGGCGAACTCGGGGACCGACGTGATGCGGGCGCCGGTGGCCTCGTCGGCGCCAAAGGTCATGAGGCCCAGGATGACGCGCGGGGTCGGGGCTGCTGCGACGAGAGGCATGGTGGGCGGTATGTGTATATATATTAACAGGATATAGTCTGGGATGGATGTGCAGATGGATGGATGCTTGATTGACTAGACGGAAGCAGGACTCTCACGCTGGGGTGAACAGATTATAGAGGACTGCGTAAATTTAAATCCATATACTGTGGTAGACAGACCCAAGGAGACGGAGATATGGTCGACGCATTGCTCTTATCGCCTAGCCACCCTCACGGTAGCAGGTAGCAGTCCACGGGTGCTAGCTGGGCTACATGGTCTGTCTGGGTCGGGGTGTCTGATGGGGATAGCTCGAGCGACCGTCATCGGCATCGTGTGAAATGGCGACACTGGGGGCAATATGGAGCCAGGAAGTGCCCGGGTGGGGTCGTGTTTGAGAGCTTGAGCTTGAGCCGTGTTAAGCTACGGGGGGGGGGGGGGGGGGGGGGCACACGGACTGTGTGGAGTAGGGTGTGATGTAAATGCCTGATCCATGTTGCTTGGTAGGCTACTTACTCTATCTGTTGGTGTGTGTTGGCTTGCCCGTATGGGACAACTGATGTAGCCATCTCCCACAGTCGACAACTCACTCCTGCGGCAACGAGTATTCAGCCCTCACAATTTCAATGACGCTGCTTGGCATGTTGAATGAGGCTTGACCTAGGCGCTGTTGAGCAGGAGCACGTCAAGCGAGCCGGTTAGTCTAAAAAAACAGCCAGACATGATCCATCTCATCCTCAGGACTTTGTGGACGACTGACACTTCTCAGATATAAACCAGTAGTCACAAAACACTCTACCCGCTTGTCTGTCTCGGGGATATTCGACCGTGGATGTGGTCTGTCTGAGACACATCAACCCTATTGACCATCATCACACTCTGGACCTGGAGGCAGCCATGGACATCTGGGGCCTCGCGTCGCTGTCCCGCCGAGACAGCCTCGTGGCCGTTCTGTGCTCGTGGGTCGGCGTGCTGTCCGTCCTCAGCGTGCTCTACAGCGTCGCCAGCTTCGTCTCGCCCTTCCTCCGGCCCTCCAGGCTCGGCCGCTACCTCCACGACACGGACGGGAAACCAGCCTGGGCCCTGGTCACGGGCGCCTCGGACGGCATTGGGAAGCAGTTCTGCCACCAGCTGGCCTCCCGCGGCTTCAACGTCGTCCTGCACGGCCGCAACCCCTCCAAGCTGGCAGGCGTAAGGGACGAGCTGGAGAGAGCCTTCCCCCGGCGCCAGTTCCGCACTCTGATAGCCGACGGGTCTGCCATCGCCTGCAACAGCTGCCGCCCTCCGACACCATCGCCAGCCAGCAACTCCAACGTCGACAGGCAGCCGGCCCTCGTCGACTTCGACGCCATCGCCGCCTCGCTGGCAGACATCAACCTGACCGTGCTCGTCAACAACGCCGGCGGCGGCGTCGTCAACCCCGTCTACCAGTTCCTACAGCACTGCTCCGAGGCCCGCCTCGTCGGCAACATCAACCTCAACGCCGTCTTCCCGCTCCTCATGCAGGCCCGCCTGCTGCCCCAGCTCCTCGCCAACGCGCCCTCGCTCGTCCTCAACATCGGTTCCATGTCCGACAACGGCCTGCCCATGCTGGCCTCGTACGCCTCTAGCAAGAAGTTCGGCGACACCGCCTCGCGCATCCTCTCGCGCGAGCTGGTCCTCCAGGGCCGCCACGCCGACCTTGAAATCCTGTCCGTGCGCGTCGGCGAGGTCACCGCCACCTCGTACAACTCCCACCCCGTCTCCTTCTTCGAGCCCCACGCCGCCACCATGGCCGCCGCCGCCCTCGCCCGCGTCGGCTGTGGCCGCCCTGCCGTCGTCGGCTACTTCCCCCATGCCCTGCAGCAGGCCGCCATGGACCTGGCCCCGGCCTGGGCCCGCGAGAAGTCCATGCTGCACGTCGTCAGGGACCGCTGGAGGCAGGACCAGGACATGATGGCCAAGAATGCGTGAGTGGTCCATCTCTCATCCCCGGGGGGCCCAGGCACAGAATGTCCTAGTCAGGAACCTTGAAGAATCTTGTGTGTATGTTTGGTAATGGTCGATTACTATAGTTCCCATGTGGGAAGGGTATCTTCTATAAAGTTTTCAAAATGCCCCCAAACGCCCCTTCCCCTATCAGGCATCACCAACGCGGCCACGGCCACACCACCATTGTGGCCTGCGTTTTTCTGACATGTTTTGCCTCCCCGTCTCAAGAGAAGAATGCACGTGATTCCCCGCCAACCAACAAGACGCCGATGACCATGATATGCCGGTCCCTCTGGGTGGAACCCTTTGTTGCGCCCTCCCCACTCTCCAACCGACGGCCCCGTCCAAAATAAAAAGAAAACTACCACCGGGTGACAGGACTGCGACAGCACCAATAGGTACGTCAGGGCCGGAGTAAGTGGCTCCGGAGGCAGACAGACCTTCTTGATTGGTCTGCGTCCCACTGGCCGACATCGCTTCTTTCCAGCATCGGATGGAAGGCCTATGAAGCCGTTTGCGTATGTGTGTGCATCATGCCCTCGACGTCACTGTCCTCGTCCATCTGTGCCGTGTCAGGAGTGGCAGGTTGGTCGTCCGAGGAGCTGTCCGTCTCGGCCCAGTCTGCCATGTCCTCCTCGCCCGAGCTGGACGAGCAGCCGTCGTCGTCCTCGTCCAGGCCTCCCTCGCTGCAGCAGCCGGCGGCGTGATGCATCGCCCTGGAGGCCATCAAGCCGCGGTCGCTGTCAGCCACGCGTTGGGGGAACCTATCCCCGAGTAGCCTTCCCGTGGCCGGCGCCGGCGTGTTGCCCATCTTGGCGTAGAGGCCCTGGAGGTTGTTGACGGAGAGCTTCAGCATCTGCTCCCAGTCGCCGGCCGACCTGGCCTTGTCCGCCGGGCTCAGGGGCTTGTTGGTGACGTTGATCGGCCTGTCGACACGCCTGCGTTTGCTGACGCCGGACGGGCCGTTCTCTGGCCGGTGCCTCACATCGCTGCTCGCCCTCCGCTTCAGGGCGACGGCAGACCTCCTCCTCAGTGGCAGGAGCCCAGAGCCCTTGGAGTCGGCCATGTGTAATTGCCCGGCGACATGCTGGCGGGCCCAGTCCCGCTCGGAGCCAGCATCGGCAATGAAGGGTGCGGATGAGTGGTTTGCGAACTCCATGACCAGATGGAGGGGGTGTTGGTTATCAAGACGAAGAAACAAACGAGATTGTGTTTATGTCGGGAGAATGGACGGACAGGCTTTTCTCTTCTTTCCTGGCTTTGCAAACAAATGGGAGACGTAGTTAGGAAACAAAAGTGGGAAAAGGGAGACAAACAAGCATGACGGAAGGAGACGAGGGCGGACAGGGGCAGACACATATATAAATCTGGGAAGGGGAGAGGGCCCTTGATCGCAGGATGGAAGGAATATCGATCATTGAATAAGAGAGAGTTCGTGCCCCGTGCGCCGAGCACCCACGCCGTCGGTCTGTGGGACCTTCTCAAGGCTCATACAAGGAGCACAAGGAGCCAAAAGCTTGGATGCGACGTCCCGTTGGTGCCGCCCGCCGTCGATGGCAGGCGAGCAGGGGTGGTCGGGCGCGGCGATGCGGGCCAATCTGGATGTGAAACGTGAGACTCAACGTGCGTCTGCAGGAGCTCACAGGGTGGCTTGTTTCGAGTCGCCTTTTCCTGTCTGTCTGGCCTGTCTGTTGCACGCACCCTGGCCCTCCTTTACCTGGCCTGGCCTGGCTTTTTCTTTGGGGCGAGGGAATGCACGCACACACAAACACACACACACACACACACACACACACACACACACACACCACGCACATACACACCGAGAAAAAGAGGGAGATCAGCACAGATCTTAGTGCGTAGAGAGGGAGGGACACACACACACAGAGAGAGAGAGAGAGAGAGAGACAGTGAGAGAGACAGTGAGAGAAAGCAGCAAGAGCGGCCGCGGGTCTTCGGGGCTAAGCCACGCATCCAATCTTCGGCCGCTCCGCAATCTCACGCAACACAATCCAGCATTCAGAATCTGACATGGCCGACACTCGTGATCTCCGGAGGGAACCAGAAGAGCGCATTGCGTACCTGAGCCTACAGCAGGACAGGAACCGTACTGTGACCCCCCGGCGGCCCCCGAGCTCGAGGTTTCCAAATTTAGCAGGGCGGGGAGGCGACGGGAAATTCGGCCGATGGCACAGCAGATCCACACAAGCCCCAACCACGCCGCTCTAACCACGCCCAAGGCGACGGTGGATAGACGGCCTGACAGTGTGCTGTGTGCTAGTTTCTATCACCAGTCTATCGCCCTGTCCATATCTCGCTGCCTTGAGCTGTTGCATGGTCGAGGATGCAGGTTGGCGGGCCACAGGCATCTCAGTCTCCTCTGCTCAGTGGACGGCCCCGTCTGGCCTGGCCAGTGCTGCCCACTGTATCCAGTGCTACGGGCAAGACACACAGAGGAAGTGCTTATAATAGCATCATTCCCGTCCCGGTTGGTAGCCAGACAGAGAAGGCCGACCGCGATCGTGGCCCTGTCTGCTGGTGGGTTCCGCACCAGACGGCCCGCAGGATGGATGGGGCTTTTTTGGTCACCACGCCTGCACGCCCGCAGCTCAAGTTTGGCGCTGACTGTTGGACTGCTTGTTGCCTCTGTTGTTTGGTGGGTGGTGGCCACCCGTTCTTGCAGGTTGGTTGGTTTGGCTCGAGTCAAACACCGGGGGATGCCATGGTCTGCTTGCATGAATCTTGAATTTTGGGGTCCTTGCTTGGGCCCTGACTCTTGACCGAGCCTCGCAAACTGGACGATGCTGGGCGGGAATGCGTCCTTGGTAGTTGAGCAACACGACGCCATGTTGCTTGGTGGGTGGCGGCAAGACAGAGCGTAACTGTACTGTGCTGTACTGTACTGTACTGTATAGCACAGCCGCTGGTTCCATAGCACATCATGAATATCACAGGACGGGGGGGAAAAGACGAGATGAGAACCGACGTGACGTGACATGACGAGACGAGACAGGACGAGACGAAAGGAGCCGAGAGAGAGCGCCGCGGTGGTCCTGCTGCCCTGGCCATGTCCAAGTTGCGCGCGAGTAGGTCTCGTGTCCGTGCCTGGCGGGCAGCTCTGAGCAAGGTTAACGGCCAACAAGCCGGGTTACGGAGGCGATGATTGTCGATGCAGACGGTTTGAATACGAGAGGGCACTCGGTCAGGGTTCAGGTTGATGTGGCGGTTGGGGGTGGGGGAAGGGGCGGGGGTGCGTCAAAGAGGGCCCAAGAGCGAGGACCTAGAGCTGTCCAGTTCGTGACCAGTCTCATCTCCGACAGATGCCAGGTATTGATGCTTGCAAGGCGGCTAGTGGTCTAGGATCCAACGGCACCGCACCGACATTCATTGCCATGTTAAATTACAATGACAGCACGTGTGGTATATGGAACACTACCTAAGTAGATAGCTACCAGGCGGGCAGAGTCTGTCGAAGCTTGGGCAGTTAGTTACTCCACCTACCTGGACGGACGACCTTCTAGAAGGAGGAGCAGCAGCAGTCATATTTTTATCCGTCCCAACAACAAAAACGCTACTAGCCCTTGACGGCTTCCAGAGTTTTCGACGCGTGCCCGTTATTAGGGTGTCTTGCTCCGTGTGCCCGCCTGCCCGCCAGTCCGGTTGTGGCAAAGGTGAAAAGGGGCTGCTTGCGTGGAAGGGTGGAAGGCGGCAGGGATGGGACAGGTAGAGGGATGGAGGGATGAAATCGACTGGATGAATTGGGCTGGCGGGTAGTAGCCCATGCAGCGTGCAAGATGATTACTGTGCGTTTTGAGAGAGAGGAAGGAAAAAAAGAGACACACACAGGCCAGACAGATTGACAGAGACAAGAGACAGAGACGGAGACGGGGGGACAGGATACGTACCCCTTGCCCCACATTCAAAGCCCGCTTATCTCGCCTATCTACCAACCAGTGGCCTCGGTCTTGCACACGCTAGCCCCGTTCCAGCACCCGACCAATGGCCATCCACGCCTCTCCGTCTCCCGTCTCCCGTCCCCGTGCCCCAGTCTGCCCCCGTCCACCCCCGTCCCCAGACCAGAGCAGCAGCCAGGCAGGCCTACCTAGGCACAGCAGGACCAGACGGGAACCTGGCCAGATAACGAACGGACAGCAACACTTTTCCAACCACGGCTTACCTCTCACCCAAACCAAAACTCGACTCGCCCGCTGCAGAACAACAGCGCGACACAACGCAACACCGCACAACACGGCCTGGGTACAATTCGACTCGACTCGATTCGGATCGACGACCATCCACCGCCCTCCTCGATGCCCCCGACCACGGGCTCTGCATAGGGCACCCTATAACCTGACAAGCAACCAAAAACACGTGCAGTGCGTGGCCTTGGTCTGATCCAACCCTGGGAATCCATTACCTGCCTGCGTCGTTCGACCTCGCTGCAGTGTCATCCAACCTCGTGGCTTCCTCCATCGACCGCCCTGCACCGCTCAGCTCTGCTCAGCTCCAACATCCATCCTCTCAGGCGGTCAGGACGGCTGGATACCCGCAACTTGCCCGCTGCTGCTCCCTCGCGCCGGCTGGTGTCTTGTCTGTCTATCTGTCTGTCTATCTGTCTGTCGAAGCTGCTCGCCTCGACACGTCCTCTCCCGCCACGCCTCCCCGTTGCAAAAACACAATCTGAGAGGGATCTTTCTTCCCTTGCCGCTCGTTACCACCGCCCTCACTCGTCTCGCCCCCGTCTACAGCCTGTATACGCCCCAGCCGGTGGGTATTTGCTTTGGCAAGGCGAGCACACGAGCTGGTTGCTGTGGTGGACTGCATCACGCCCCGGGACGCCAGCCTGACCAGTGCTAGATACCGATTCTAAGGTCTCAATACCTTTCTACTTCCGTCCTGGATTTATAGGCCTCTCTCGCGACCACCAACCCCCAGGGCGCACTCCCCGAGCCACGCGTCGCATCGCATCATAATACATCGCAGCGCATACCACCGTATACCATCGCAGCGCCCCAAACAAGCACATCGCCCGCCATGGATTTGATCCGCCGGGCTGGGAAGGCCCTCTCTGGCCCTCCGCCGCTCCCAACCGCAGACGAAAAGCTCCACAAGTCAAAATCACAACCCGGCAGGTTATGGTCACGCTTGGCCTTCTTCCGGAGACCACTCCGTCTCAAGGGCAATTCCGCCATCTCGATACCTCTGGGCGTCGTGATACTCTTCCCCCTGATCGTTGTCATCCTCATCCTTGTCCTCTTTGTCAGGCATCCCAACTCTGCTGGGAGGATATTGATGCCGGCCGGGGCTCCTCCGGCCATCAGGTATGCAATCCTTAAGACGCCCTCACACTCCTCTCAAGTTACCTTGCGCACTTTGTCTCTGTTGCTGGCCTGCCGCTGACGTGCCCCTTTCACAGGAAAATCAGTGAGAAATACGACAAGGTCTTCGTCGAAGGCTGCTTGGAACCCGACACGTCCAAGCCCAGGGCCAACGGTGCCTTCGTCGTCCTGGCCAGGAACAAGGAGCTGGACGGCGTCATCCAGTCCGTCAAGTCCATCGAGCGCCACTTCAATCGCTGGTACCATTACCCCTATGTCTTCCTCAACGATGGCGACTTCAACCAGACCTTCAAGGACACCATCAAGAACTACACGTCCGCCCCCGTCGAGTTCGGCAAGGTCGGCCCTGACATGTGGGGTTTCCCGGACTGGATCGACCCCAAGGTCGCCAAGGAAGGCATCGCGAAGCAGGGCGACGCCGCCGTCATGTACGGCGGCCTTGAGAGTTACCACGCCATGTGCAGGTTCTACTCTGGGTCAGTTGAGCCCCCGCAGCACGCAGCTCTGGCGGCCACCGTTGGCTAACATGGCAAACAGCTTCTTCTACAAGCACCCCCTCCTCGCCAAGTACGAGTGGTACTGGCGTCTGGAGCCCGAGATCAGCTACTTTTGTGACATCACCTAGTATGAAGAAACGCCCCACCCCCTTAACCCCTGTGAGCTGTCCATCTCCTGACACGACCTCCCCGCAGTGATCCCTTCCTGGCCATGATCGAGGCCAACAAGACATACGGCTTCACCATTGCTGTCAAAGAGCTCCGAGAAACCGTGCCCAACATCTGGCGCTACGCCTCCGCCTACAAGCGCATGAACAACCTGACCTCCAAGGGCCTGTGGGAGATGTTCGTCGAGCCCAAGCCGGAGCCCGAGCGCAACGAGCCTCCGCAAGACCCAGAGACGCCGCCGCTGCCCGAGGAGATCCTGCGCTCCGAGCCTGGCCGTAACGGCCTGCCCGAGATAGACCCTGAGGCCATGGAGGGCGAGAGCTACAACATGTGCCACTTCTGGTCCAACTTCGAGATCGCCCGCCTGAGCTTCTTCAGGAGCAAGGAATACGAGGACTTCTTCGAGATGATGGACCGCAGCGGTGGCTTCTGGATGGAACGTGTAAGTCGTCGAAGCATTCATGCCCTACTCACTCATTCTCCTCTCCGAGACACCAGACTGACCTGTCCCGCAGTGGGGTGATGCGCCCATCCACTCGCTCGCCGCCGGTGCCCTGCTGTCCCCGCGCGACATCCACTACTTCCGCGACTTTGGGTACCGACACACGACCATCCAGCATTGCCCTGCCAACGCGCCTCTTGGGCGCCAACTGCCTCGGCAGCCGTACCTCGAGAAAACGACGACGGACGAGCGCAAGCGATTCGAGGAGGACGACTACTGGGAGCACTGGGACCCGCCCAAGGAGAACGGCGTGGGCTGCCGGTGCCGCTGCGACACCGATATCGTCGACGTAGAAGGCAAGGAGGGCAGTTGTATGGCCGAGTGGGTTGACGTCGCCGGCGGATGGGCCAGCCCTTAGAAGGGGTAAACCTGCCTACCAGTCAGGGCCCCGGCAGCCAGTCCCATGGGATGCGAGAGAAGGGACTGTGTATACAAAATTTACCAACATTGGGCCTGGTTGGCCTGGTCACGACGTGAACGGACACGAGATAGGAGTTGCCATGACTTTATAGCTGGGAACGATTCGGGGGAAGGGTGGGGGCTGGGGAGCCGGGCTTGGGAAACCTGTGCATCACGATTCATGTCGGATTTTTGTCTATATTCGGTCACAAAAGAGCCACAGAGTAGCGAGCACTATGCGTGGGAGGTTTCAACGGCGTCTTTGCTGGGACGTTTGCCACACGACAAAAGGGGCGCTCGTGAAATTACAGTCAGTCATACCTGCATCTTGTTCTGCATAGAGTCGGGGGGAGGGAGGAGAGGGGCGGGTGGTCGCCCGGGGCCAGCAGGAATAGAAGAGCACGGAGGTGGCCCGCCTCGTCTGGGCTGAGCCGGGTTGGGCAGCATAGCAGCTGGTGTCTCTGTCACACACACACACACACACACACACACACACACACACACACACACGGTACGGTCCTTCTGTGCGCCTCTCCATTCTGCTTGTGTGCGGCTGCTGTGCCTGCCCCTTCCCTTCTGTCAGATATACAACGATACCACATATTTAATGCAAACGGAATGGGTCAGCATCAGCTTAGGAATGGCTCTGGCGGTGTGTGTATGTGTGACTGCGTGACTATGTGTTTGCATGTTCGTTTGTGTTTGTGCTCTTGCGATGTCCATGTTGAGGAGCCTCTAGGCCTGAACCGCAGGGGAGCAACGCTGCCTTAAAAGACGGTCTGAACCTACTAGGAGCAGAGATGGGAATGCAGACTGGCACTCCCGGCACTCCCCATCCCTTTCTTGCCAACAGTCAAGTCTCCTACACCAAAGGCAAGCATAGATGGCGCCCAAGGGCGAGAGATCATGGTACTCCTTTTTTCCTTTTGGATAACGGACGGGTAGCGATGACTGACCGATTCGAAGGTGGCATTTCTGACTGGACACTTCTTGCCGGCCAGTGTCCATGGGTAGAGGCATGCCGGCGAATGACGGAGGAGGTGGGGTGAAAACGCCATGAGAGAGCGCTTGAGCGTCTCGTGTCAGATTTCTGTCAACTAGTATCAATGGCCACTCCGAACCGGCCTCGGTCCCCTCACCACTCTGCACTGTACAAGGGCTCAGCCGAGTCAGTGACGGCGCCGTGGCTCGCATCGCCCACCAGTCGAGCGTACTTGGCCAGAGTACCCCTGAGGGGCTTCTGGACCGGCCGCCTCCAGCTCTTCTTCCTCTCCCTCAGCTCTTCGACGGTCGCGTTGAGGACGTCGATGCGGTTCTCCACCGCGTCGATGCGGACCTCGTCGCCGTTCCTCACCATGGCGATCGGCCCTCCCACCGCCGCCTCCGGGCACACGTGGCCCACGATGAAGCCGTGACTGGCCCCGGAGTAGCGCCCGTCGGTGACGAGCGCCACGTTGGTGAGCCCGGCGCCCATGATGGCGGCCGAGGCCGTGAGCTGTTCCGGCATGCCCGGCCCGCCACGCGGCCCCTCGTACCGCACGATGAGGACGAGGTTTCCGTCCGTCACCTTGATGTCCCCGCCCTGCAGCGCGCTGTTGAGCTCGTGCTCCTTGTCGAAGACCCTCGCCTTGCCCGTGAACGACAGGCCCTCCTTGCCCGTGATCTTGGCCACGGCGCCCTGTGGTGCGAGGTTCCCCTTGAGCACCCGGAGGTGGCCCGTCTTCTTGATCGGGTCGTCGAGCGGCCTTATGATCTTCTGCCCGGGGTCGAGGGAGGGCCATGAGCTGCAGTTCTCTGCGAGCGTCTTGCCGGTGACGGTCATCAGGGAGCCGTCGATGAGGCCGGTCGCGATGAGCATCTTCAGCACCGACGGCGTGCCGCCGATCCTGTACAAGTCCTCCATGTAGTGCTTGCCGCTGGGCGCCAGGTCGGCCAGGAAGGGCACCCGGTTGCTCGTCCTGTCGATGTCGTCCAGGGTCAGGGGCACGTCGGCACTGTTTGCCATTGCGAGGAAATGCAGGACGCCGTTGGTGCTGCCTCCCAGGACCATGGTCAGGACCAGGGCGTTCTCGAAGGCGGCGCGGGTGAGCAGGTCCCTGGGCCGGATGTCCTTGGCCATGACGACCTTGATGGCCTCGGCCACACGCTCGCACTCGCGGGCCTTCTCCGGGGACGTGGCCGGGTACGAGGAGCTCCCCGGCAGGGAGAGGCCCATGACCTCGATGGCGGTGGCGAGGGTGTTGGCGGTGTACATGCCGCCGCAGGCGCCAACGCTGGGGCACGCGTGCTGGGCAATCTCCTCCAGCACGTCCTCGGGGGTGGCGGCGTCGCCGTTGGCCTTGGGGCACTTGGCGTGCAGCCTCCCGTAGGTGTAGGCGCCCGTCGACTCGTAGCACGTCGAGATGTTGATCTCGCGGTCGAGCAGGGAGGAGTGGCCCTTGTTGATGGTGCCGCCGTAGACCATGATGAAGGGCCGGTTGTGGCGTGCGGCGGCCATGATGACGCCGGGCATGTTCTTGTCGCAGCCGGGGATGGAGATGTTTGCGTCATGGCGTTGGGCACAAGTCACCGTCTCGATCGAGTCGGCTATGATCTCCCTTGACTGGAGAGAGTAGCGCATTCCTGGTGTAGCGGGGGTTGGTCAGATTCCAAGGTTCAGAGTTTTGGCTGAAGTCAGTGAGTGACAGACAGCAGGGACGAGGCCGTCCCGGTCTTGGGACGGCGGGGAGAGTTCTGAGTCGACATACCCTCGCTCCCCATTGTGATGCCATCCGACACGCCAATGGTGTTGAACTGCCAGGCAAGCATGCCCTGCTTCTCCACAGACCTCTTGACGATCTTGCCCATGTCCATCACTGGCGAGTGTCAGTCATTCCGAACCCGTGGCAGCAGCACCGCTCGTGGCGGCGAGCCCGTGTCCAGTGCTTACAGTGTGTGCTGTTGTCTCATGTCAGAACCTGGTAGCGTCATGTCCGATGCGAGGGAGAGGAGGAGGAGGATTGGCTGGCTCACTTGCAAGGGTTTCCCTCCCACCACACGGTTGAGATGCCAACATGTGGAGCGTTCCTCATGGCCTCGCCGTCAGGGACTCCAGCGGCGTATAGCATTGCCTTGTGCACGTTGGTGAGATCAGCATGACATGCGGTGGGCGTGGGTGAGGCATCTCGGACTGACCTGAGCGCCGACATAGTCGTGTCCCTTGGTCATGCTGTGACTCCATCGGTTGAGTGCGCCTCCGGGCGGGAGAGAGTCCCACTGGATGTAGTCGCCATCCCTGGGGACGTTTCTGACGCCATTGCCATTGCTGACGGTTGTGTCCATTTTTTTTTTTTTTTTTTTTTTTTGCTTCTGTCTCTCTTGCGAGGTCTCTTCTCGCCGTCAGCCAATCTGGAACTAGGCATATCTTGTGAGAATGGAGTGGCAGCAATCTGGTACGGTGACCACATACGGCAGGACAGGGCAGGAGGACACACACACAAGTCTTTGAGGAAGACAAACAGCCCGGGGCTCTGGGAGTGAGGAAAGATCAAGGCTAGGCTTGGTCAGTGCGAAGAAGGTTTATGGTCATGCAATTGGCGATGCGATTGCCCTCAGATGGCACCACTTGAAAGGAGCGGATCACAGGGGGGGAAGTCAGGCCCAAGACGGAGGGGCGCAACGGCAAGAAAGTAGAAGGTGGGGATCGGATGTGAGGTTCAGAATGTTGGGAGGGAGGGTCGAGAGTAAAAAGTCAATGGTATTTAGGTCATGGCTGCCTGAGGCGAGCTTGCAAGAGCAAGAGGCACAAGAGAGAGACGGAAGTAGGTCGGCTTTGTACATGGAGTGTGCAACCCGTTCATCGGAAGAGAGAGCGACATCTGTCGCCGAGGTGGGCCGGGAAGGACCAACCCAACGGCGGCCCACCGCACTGGTCCTGTGCCTGGTGATGGATGCTGTGCCAGTGTGTGCCAGTGTGTGCCTGTGTGCCTGTGCATGTGCCTGCACAAAGGTGTGGGGGAACAGCTTTGTTTGGGACAGCGCGGGGGTGGGAGAGGGGAGGTGGGAAGACGGGGGAGAGACAGGTACCGTGTGAGCACTCGCGAGGTACTCTCCGTAGTCTACCCATCCGGAAGCATGATCCATGTTGGGAAGTGCCGACTAACAAGGGGTAGTAGCTTGATGGTTGATGCTCGATGCACAGCACAGCACAGTAGTGGTCTATATGCCGCGGTCGGCAGAAAAGGGCGGGAGGCTAATAAGGCAGGAAGAGGCATGCCAGATCCTGAGCCGCAGGGACCCTGAGGAGGGAAGGAACCCGATGAGAGGAGGAAAAGATTATCTTCACCCATTCTCTTCCTGGTCCCCACGTCGTCGTCGCCGCCATCCGTGCCCCTTCCCTAATTCAGCCAGCCCATCTCTTCCATGGCCAGCTGCAGTCAGGGTAGAACGAGGAGAGGTTGACAGTCGGAGAGGCGGATGGTTGAGGCCAGAGCGGAGAGAGAGAGAGATGGTCTGCCCACACTACACACTACACAGTACAGTACACACTACAGAGTACAGGGAGACAGAGAGCGGAGAGGGCGGGTCGTGGCGCAACCCACTTGCGTGCATGGTCCAGGTTCTGTCCTTGGTCCAGCTTCTGGTCCCGGCCTTGGTCCCAGCGGTTGAGATCGAATCATCTGGCTGCCATTGGCAATCATCCACGCCTTCCTGTGTCGCCGTCAAGCCGTGGAGAGCCACGAACATGGACAGACACGAACCTGGACGTGGACCTCGACAGTGTCGGCGTGGAAGGATGGACACAGACGTGCTGTCACTCGACGACATGCTGCGGCTCCATCTTGACAGCCGTCGTGGAACAGCCGATTGATTCATGTGGTAGACTACCATAGACAGGGCACAAAGGTTGCACGACAGAGGATGGGTTCCGATTGACTTTTTCTTTTCCGTTTTTGCAAAGGTTGGCTGCCCCCGCATCGCAGTGGGGGGAAAGGGTTGGAGGTTGGGAGGTGGGAGGTGGAGAGGAGAGGGGGAAGGAAGGGAGGAGAAGGTGGGGCAGTAGTCTACTTCCGAGGTTGTACCTACCCTTCCAGCCTTAACGGTACAATGTACTCCAACCCGTCCGTTCACGTACCTTTCAATACGACCACCCGCCCGGATTAAATAGATAATCTATAACGAAGTAGATGTCTACACACGTGTCTGTAAGGTCATGCATCATAGCCCCCCCCCCAATCACACCACATACATGCATGCACACGAATATAGGCAAGCCCAAGTCTAGAATACAGAACCCGCCGGATTACCACTTTCGGCTATTTGTCCAAACTCTGCCGTATCTTGATTACTGCACTGCACGTACATGCAGTGGCAGTCGTGTTCATGCAGTCTGTTCATGTATTGACCAGGTTCTAGATGCAAGTGATGCGATGTGGGTATGTTCGATATATATCTATGTACCTGGGTACTGGACTATATGTACCGGGTGCAATATGAATATATGCTCTTGTAGGTACGGGGCAAGAGTTCCTGCTCTCCCAACTCTCACACTGAAGAACCACAAGCGCGCACATTATGATCTGGTCGCTGGACGAAGCACTTGAAACGCTCGCTTAAGCTGCATCAACGACAATGGTCTTCGAACAGGGGTTTTCAAATCATCCAGAAAAAACAATCAATGGTATTGCAACCTCCACACTCCCCATCAGGCCACTCCGCCGCCTTCGCTAAGTACTGAATCAAGTCAAGTATTGCTGTCCATCCCGTCCCAAAAACGGCCGGCACGTTCCTCTTTGTTGAGCTACCAATGCCAGGCCGCCTGTCATCCTTCCTCCCAGCCCCGTGTCCCAGTTGCTGATGCATTCCCCACGAGGCTTCCCAGATCCGCGCATGACTCCATGCAATCGTTTCAAGACCAGGCAACCAAGGAAAATGAATCCCACCGCAAGCCCAGCCCAAGCCCGGCCCGCCCGTTCCATCCTACACAGCAAGGGCCGCCAGCTTTTGCCCCACCCCCTCCCCTTTTGCGAACGCTCTCATACCCGCTTCATGCCTTTCACCAAGCCGCCAGGTTCTCAAAAGGACAGGTATCGGGTCGAAGAGAAAGATTTTTCTGTATTCAAACCACACGTGTGTCGTGCTCGGATGTCCGATCCCTCCAGGCCGTGGAGGCTATAAGGAGGGATCAGGAGAGGTCGCGGCAGAGGATGTCATCATGTTGAGGAAAAAGGCCTTCGTGGATTCCCTCTTCAGGAAACCCCGATCGTCCATCGTCGTCTCGTGGTTCGTCATCGTACAGGACAAATGGAAAAGAGACGAGGTAAAAAAAAAAAAAAAAAAAAAGAGAAAAAGAGAAGAAAAGAAAAGAGGAGGTAACAAAGGAAATGGTTGGTGTATCAGTGTCGGGTGCCCAAAGCTCTAACGCCTGAGGGCTCTCATTTCTGATTGGTCTGGTTCATCGTCGATGAGGCCTTTTTTAGGCACCGACACCAACCATGACCCTCTCCTCTTCCATCCTCCTCACCATCTCCCTCTCCTTGGGGCTCCGCGGGTTGGCATCAATCCCCAGGATGGCCGAGATGCGGGTCTTGTCCTGGCACTGCTTGCCGTAGACATCCCTCTCGTCGGGGCTGCCGATGGGCGTGATGGGTGTCTGAGCCGCGTAGCCGTGGCCCGACGACACGCCGCCCGCCTTCCAGGCCTGCTCCAGGGCGACGGGGTGGGCCCCGTTGCCGTAGTCGGCCGCCACCGCCGACCAGAAGCTGTTGCGGTGCGCGCTGTACACGGCCTGCAGCCGGCCCATGTCGACGGGCTGGGCCGCGCCGGCAGCAGACGAGGGCGCCGGGAGCCCGGAGCAGTCCAGGCGGAGCGGGGCCATGGCCGCCGGCGCAGGGGCGCTGGCCATGGTGGGCGGCGGGGTGGTGCGGGCGTGGGCGGCAGCCGAGAAGCTGGCCGAGGGCAGGAGTGGCGCGCTGTGCTGCTGCTGCTGCTGCTGGGCGTGGTCCTGGAGCGAGTTGTACCTCGAGGTGCTCAGGGCCAGGGTCATGCCGGCGGGCTTGGGCAGGATGGCGGGCAGCCGCGGGGACGAGCCGGAGCCCACGCCGGCGTTCATGATGCTGGGGAGCTGCACGCTGCCGGGCGAGCCCGGGTGGCCGTAGCTGATGACGGACCCCGGGGGCGACACGCTGCGGCTGGGCGACTCGTGGATGGGGCTCGGGATCGAGGCCTGCATGAGCGGCGAGTGCCCGTTGGACGACGAGCTCGACGACATGGACGTCGTCCTCTTGCGCCGGTTGCTGCCGTGGCTCAGCTGGTGGTAGTGCAGGCGGCACGCCAGCTCCGTCTTCTTCAGATGGGCGGCGATGTGCTTGTACGGCATCTTCTGCAGGCGGGTCTGGAGCAAGTAAACTTCCTGTTGTGGTTCAAACCTGGTCAGCAAAAATATGTCCTTCACACTGTTGGGCCATCCATGTTCCACCCCTTCCCCCCTCAGCATATAGACACAAGAAAGGCTTGTAGCGATGAACAGCCCAAGCAAGGCCTCCCCCACCAACCAACCCCCCCCCCCTCTTTCCAACAAACCACGGAAAATCGACACAGTGCAAGACCACGTACCTCGTCCTCGCTCCAGGCTCTGCCTCCTCCAGTCGACGAGCTCTTGCGGCTCTTGGTGATGCCATACTCGTGGCGGTCCATAACATCAGACGTCGGGGCGTACATTGCCGTGGGCATTGTCATGGCCATGGTCGGAGACATGATGTTATAATGTTCGTGTTGGTGTGAGTGTCCAAGAATTGAATACGTTTCCAAGTTGTTTCGCGATAATAAATGATTGCAGGCCAAAGCTGCGTTCTGAATCGAAATGAAGGGGGGAGATTATTGTGGCCTTTTCCCTGGGTACGCTTGTTGCCGTCGAAAGCAGTAGGGCTTCTTGTTCTTGTTCTTGCCGAGACACACACACACACGGCTGTCTGTCGTTCCTGTCGGCAAGGTTGGCGTCGAGGAGAGCGAGCCGAGAATTGAAGGTATTGAAACCGACGGGCGATGGGTAAACCAGATTACACCGTTGACTAAAAGTGTGTGTATTTCTAAAGAGGGAGGGGCAGCCAATCCAGTTGGTCTCCTTCGTAGAAGACAAATGAGCGTCAGGGTTCAGCCGCGGTAAAATGAATAAACTATTAAAGAAAGGGACACACACACGCAACAGCGTCGTGATAAGGTCAGTAATGTGAATATCAGGATCAACCGTGATGAGAAGAAGGAGTAAACAAGACCAAACGATCTCCGGGAGGGGAGTGGGCATTAATAATAGTTGCTCGAGCGTATTGCCTGCTCTCGCCTGCTCGCCGGCGCCCATGGCAGCAGCCCAGGATCGACCGCACCACGCCAAGGGGGAGCCACCACAGGACACGACAGGACAGGACGTTCTATGTTCAGCCTTGGGACGGATGGCAGGGGTGCTCGGTCTGGCAGTCCAGGTAGGCTCTAGCCTTGTTACAGACCTTCTCTTGGAAACCCTGGGCCCCAAAAAAAGGTTGCGTGCCGACTAGGTTGACGGGTCGGAGGTGTGTGGCAGCAGTGTAAAGCATAACAACGTGCGGCTCCACCCAGCCATTCTGGGCCTGGTGTGGCCCTGCCCTTGTCAAGGGCTCCCCACACATCAAGCAAGAGCCGCAGAGTTTGAAGTCTCACCCAGACATGACCATCCCGGCAATCCGCAAGGTCCGTACGCTTCGAGTCAAGGGTCGCCAGCAGCCAGTCGACGGCGGGAGCGCCTGGCCATGGCGTCAGTATCCCAGCCAGACCACTTGATCGGTATCGCTCGTCGTCACCAGGCTGGGGGGGGGGGGGGGGAAGGGGGAAGGGGAGAAGGGTGACTTGCTCGACACAGCCCTACCACTCGACAGGGCGGTTGAGCGAGCACACGCACACTCGCATATACAGTAAGTAGTATATGCGTGTTGTCTTGACTCCTGGGCGACTACTGCCGGACACTAAATTCGTCCCAACCGCTCACGAACGCCTCTCTGCATGCCCCGGACCAGAAACAATCCTGCAGCTCTGGTCTGGACGTGGGGCAGAGGAAGACCAATGATGATCGCCATATCTCCCAAAAAAAAAAAGAGGATGAAGTGGGTATTGGAGTGGAGGGTGGCGCTCCCGACTGGAGAGACAGACACCTGGAAACACACACACACACACACACACACACACACACACACACACACACGCGCGCGCGCAGACGGAGAGGAGATTGAGTGTTGTGTTGTGCATATGGCGGCTGGAAGCTATGGCATCCGGCATCAAGGCACGCCTAGGCGACCCGGGCAGGAGGTGAAAGGGCGGTAAACACGACAGATCCAAGACACCAGGCAGGCCTGGGCAGGGCGCAAATCTGGGTCCTGCGTTACATCGATCAGATCTGTTCTGTTTGATGTGAATTTCGTTTCGGACAGCGTGACCGAAGGCGAAGGGGAGACGAGGGCCCTTTCTCGGCCGGCCGTCGCAGCAAACGCGAAAGGGGACGGCAAGGCAGGGCACGGCAAGGCAAGGGAAAGGGTAGACAGGGCAGGTTGTGTGGTACTGGCACGCGAGCCAGGCAAGGCCTTGCTTGGCTCTATGGGGCACGCGGTGGATATGTGTCTCAGGGATGTATGTGTAACCGCAGCTCTGGATATCACGGCCTACTAGGCCGGATAGTCTGATAGTCTACTGGACAATATAGCGCAGGGAGTGCGGGCAGTGCAGACATTGCAGTCCCCAGTGTGCAGTGGCGCACGAGGCGTAGACAGAGAGAATGGAAGAGAGCCCCATTTTGTTCAACGGGCAACCATAGGCGAACATCTGGCGTCCCGAGCGGTTGCCCATGGTCGTCGCAGCGTCGAAAGGAGGGAGGGGCTGATGGGCGATCAATGACCGTGTTGGGCACAGCATGACCGAGCCCGCATTTAACCATGTCCCATCCGGTGGATGAGATGTTTGGAGTAGCACCGGCAACAGCAACAGCAGCAGCAGCAGCAGCAGCAGCAGCAGCAGCAGCAGCCGCCGACTTCTGGTTTCTGAGCATGGCAGCGGGGTAACAAGGAGTCAGCACCACGAGGGGAGGTGAGAGATGGAGAGGAGCGGCCCTCATTCAGCGTTGAGGGTAGGATAGTCGAGGAGTCGAGTCGAGAGTTGAGGTGAGGTTGAGATGCAGGCTCCAGGCTCCAGGTTCCAGGTTCCAGGTTCCAGGTTCCGGCCTCCTCCTCTGACCTGTGGCCCATGTTTGAAAGGGTGTGGGGGGCCTGTGACCCGGCTCTCTTGCTTCAGATCGTTACAGAGCCGCGCTGGTCCAGGAGCGGCCGCCGCGTCGTGATTGGACAGCAGCGCCGGTTCCTGTCTCGTGGGCTCGCCCCTCCAGGGACTACCCCAGCCCTGTGCGTCGCCCCGTATAATCTTGGGCAAGGGCTGTGCCTGCGCGTGGGGCCTTTGCCCTGGGGCACGCCATGGCTCACCCCAGGCTCACCCCAGGCTTGCCCAGGTTGAGGCTCAGCCGCCAGTCATCCTCGACAGGCTGTTTGGTTTGGCATGGCACCCGAAGGCCCCCCTCGCCCCCGTTGAAACAAGAGGCTGTTTCTATCCTCCAGCCTGATACTGACGATTGGTCAATCATGACGCTCGTCGCTTGGGGGCGCGAGAGCCGAGGACGCTGCCATGCACCATCTGCTCATCCCGAAACTCGACACTCACTGGACGGGTTTCCAA
The DNA here is from genome assembly GCF_014595645.1 of Diaporthe citri. Classification (NCBI taxonomy): domain Eukaryota; kingdom Fungi; phylum Ascomycota; class Sordariomycetes; order Diaporthales; family Diaporthaceae; genus Diaporthe; species Diaporthe citri. Next base: position 128,993 of record NW_025064866.1, read on the forward strand.
ACAAATGCGGCCTTGTCCATCCCACCTGTCGCCCATCTACACCACCCCATGCATCCATGAAAAAAGAGAACAAAAACAAAGAAGAAGAAAAAAAAAAAAATACATCGACACTGCCCTGCCGCCCTCACAAGACCGGCGTCAACAAGCCTCGCTCGGCAGGTTGCCTACGGCCCTGACGGCCAAGCCCCCCCCCCCCCCCCCATGCCAGCGTCGACAAGCGCCCGGCCTTGGCTGGCCTCTTGATGGCAACATGTCAGACCAGATACCGTACTGTAGTCCGTACTGATTAGAGTTGGTACGGCATGTCTAACAGGCTTGACGTGCAGCTTGGGTCGGCGTGCCGCCGTGTCAGTGCATCTCTCCCGCACGCTTGACCCAGACCTGTGTAGTATCGGGCTCTAGTGCGTGCTGTGGCATTGCTGTAGTATTGCTGCGCTGCTCTGCCTGTTTGGTTTTAATCTCGCATGCTGCAGTCTCTGGTCGTGTTGTGTGGATCTTGGCCTTGTCCCTTGTCCTTGGCCCCACGTCGGCTCCGGCCAGCAGGTCTCCGAGGCTGACGGGCAGGATCAATAACACCTCGAGTAACGAGATTGTGAACCAGATGCAGAAGCTCGTATGGCAAAACCACTGCGGGCCCGGCACGGCTACTTGCCAGCCCATCCTGCAGAGAGGCGGCCCAAGAAAGAAATGCTGTCCGTATGCCTGTCTCTTGGAGCTGGTGAAGCCTGGCGAGGAGGAAGGGCACCGTCGGGGTGTGGCCGCAAGGCTCCGGTCCCTTGAAACTCGCTAGGTGGTAGCCACAATTTCACCCTTGTGTCAGCCTTCCACCACACCACACCGATTCGGTCCAGTCGAGTCCAGACACACGCACACATACACACATACACACTCAACCCGTGTACTGTTTGTTCACCTCACCTTCACTTCACCTCACCTCGCCTCTTCCCCTTCGGCCAGCCCAGTCAGGTCCTGTCCGGAACGCTCGTCCATGCCAGTCCTGCTGGCCTGCAGCATGGCAATACCATCCGGACCAGCACCCCTGTCGAGACCTCGAGCAGTCCCGACGCTCCTGGCATGCTGGGCCTGGCCTGGCCTGCCACAGGGTAGCCCCGTGACGTCTCCATTCATTCGTCTCTTCCGCCCCTACGGTCAAGGCTCAGAAACAAGATTCTCCTGTGAGAAGTTTGCTTTCCCGTCCCCGCGTCCCACTAATGCAGCCAAACCTTAATGCATCCTATCCTGCCGCCGTTGGCTCCGCAAATTTTTTGGCAGTCCGTCTTGAGGCTCAACATTCGACGTCCCGCCCAGCATCGTCATACAGCACAAATCCCCCTGCCTTTCCTGACACGACACGGTGGCGGCGCTTAGCCCAACACCGGCCCCCTTCACTCTGTACCTTCACCACATTTCCCCTCTTCACAATAATATCCTTTCCTTTTTCAACAAGGCTTGAAGGCTTCTTTCTCACTGGCGGTCGGACCAAAGTGTCGTTGAGAACTCTTGACCCCCCCCCGCCCTCCTGAGTCACCGGCTATTCTGCGGAGGGACCAGAAACAGAAGACGAGATGAAAACAAGACTGCCTGTGCCTGCGAAAGTGGCGATCACAAACATGCTCAGCAGGCACGCCCTTGACCGCCAGTCTGTCCCATGATCGGCCTTGTCTCGTCTCGACTTCTTGCACATCAGTGGGCCCAATCAAGCCACCTCCATGCTCGAGGCCAGTTTCGAGGCCGTTTGGCATGTTTGCAAGAACATTTCCTCTCATCTTTGGCCCCTCCCACCCCTAAACTCTGGGAAGAAGGCTCGTCGAGCTACTTCACGGCGGCCGAGTCAGTTGGACGCCTGGAATAGATCAGCATTATCCGAAGGCACCGTTCGTGATCGTAAACTAAGGCAGTTGCGCCTCGCGCCGTCCAGGATCCAAGGCCTCTCCGCCGGCCGAGGACAGTGGTCTGCTCTGCATGCCTCAGTGCCGAGTGGCGACTTGGCGCTCGTCCGTTGTGCTCGACAACGCTGGCGGTGATCATACAGGAGCGCACATTAAAGCATGCACCTTTCAAGTCACTGGTTTGGTGCTTCCTTGCTGTGTTTATCGAGGCGTACCAGCCTTGGCTCTTGATCAACCCTGCTTCACCCGAGTCTGCAATATCGTGGGCGAGCCTGTTGTTGTCCTCGGAAGAGCGTGTTGGCAAAAGACAATGGGGTAGGTTGGGTATCCGAACCACTCCGGATCGTAAATTTGAGCCTCAGACCGAGCCGCGACCTCGGACGCACGACTGAGTGTGTGGCTGCCACCTGCAGTTGCAGCAACTTCTGCGTGTCCTTGGAGGATCGAGCGTCACAAAGCCCACAGCGGCCAGCTTGGCATCCCATCATCTCCAGCAGGAAGGGAAACCCAAATAGCGTGGCACGTGAACGCTTCCGGGGATCTTGAGGGTGGACGGGAGAATGTGGACTCCTTCACGAGTACTATTAGTGCTGTGCCCATTGGGTGAATCCCGCGGCCCTCGAGAATCGAGAGACAAACGCCCCGACGGGGCTTGTCCTGTGATCGTCATCCCATGACCCTCGGGTGCGTAATTTCGGACGCTTGCCGGTCATCACGTCTGCCAGTGAAGATGCGCAAGGGGTTCGACAATCTTGGGGCCGGTGGTCTTGCGAAATTGCAGGCCCCGGAAGCTTGGTTTGCCGCGGTACGTGGATCGTGGAGGAGGTAGGTTATGCCGAGACCGAAAGCCGCCGGCGAGTCTCTACCCATTTTTGGAAGTCTCGACACAGGGGTAGAAACTTGACAGGTGCCCCCCCATCCCATCAGTCTGAGCCAGACCAGGAAGAGTTCGCATGCGCCGGGAGGTGGGCGGTTGAGGCTCAAAACTGGATCAAGGGTGATGTCAAGGATGCTGCCATCTGCTGACGTACGTCCTCTTTTTTTTTTTTTTTTTTTTTTTTTTTTTTTTTGGGCTGCACGCCGCGGTGCTCTGCAGCGGGAAGAAGGCTGACAGCAACATACCTGATCGAATGCTACAACGGCTGGAGTTGCGGCGCGTTGCCTTGATTTAATTCCACAGTGCCCTCAAGGACTCCATGGCTTGGCCATTGTGGAAGGGCTCGTTTCCATGGCCAGCTCTCACCCCCGTAGTGCTCTAGACGTGTGCAGGGGCAGTGTAGATAGGACGAAGCGATCACCGCCCCCCAGGCGAAGGGTAGGGGTGGTTGATTGGCAAACGTGGAAAACGACGAGCAGACAGCCATGTTCGTACGTGGTCGAGGTGGTGTGCGCTGTGCTGCGCAGTAAGGACGGACGGTCCCAGTAGTCGCACTCCCATGCTTCGGGCATTTAACGGAGAAACCCCTGTTAAGGTTATCTTGACCACAGGCCCACTTTGCCAGGCCCCTGGCGGCGCCTGGAACACCCTTGATGCATGAACTAGGGGGCCTCTTTTTCTGCAGGGGCTGAGGGTCCCCACCTCCGACGCTTACGAGCTCTTGATCAGTTGTGGCCGGCGGAGCAGCTGTCAGTGAGGGCTTGCCGACCGGCAGAGGCCTTTGTTCCGGCGGTGGTAGACACCGCAGGTCCTCAAACGCCGCTTGTCGAGGAGACTGACAGCTCTGCAACAGGCGCAGTTTCAGCGCCGGGGTCGCCGTTGGATGACGAGGGTGGAGGTCGGTCAAGCACCAGAGACGTCGGCAGACAGGCATCTGCATAACAAGCGCTTAGTCTTGTCGTCTGAGCATCGCCAAGGATGATTGGGACGGTTAGGCTGCTTGGGATGGATGTTCGACCCGGCCATCCAACGGTCGGCCGTGAGGCTGATGACAACAGGTGTGTACTCTCACGAAACGACGGGCTCCTCGAGGATGGCGAGGCCGTCCAATTGCGGCGAGGGCGCGTGTCGAGCGTGTCGAGCGTGTCGAGCATGCCGACGGGCCCGAGCGAGAGATGGAGAGAGCTCGAGTGCGGCGTGTGGAGCCCGCGAATCAGGGCGGGCAACCGTTGAGCACAGGTTAGCGCAGCACGCGTTGGCGTCTTGTCCAATTCGTCCGAACTCGAGACGGGGATGGCGAGCTGAGGGGTTGCATGAAGATGTGCATCATGGACAGTGGTCAGTCCCGTCTCGTTCTATTCGAGTCTGCTGTCGATGTTTCGGTTCAGCCGCGCGTTTCGATTCGATGTTGAGCATGTTTGGGATTTGCGCTTCTGCTGATGATGTCGTCGGGCGTCGGACGGGAAGCTTACGTGGGTAGGTTGATCAGCCTCCCCAGTTACGGTGCGTCCTGCCTGAGCCGTCGTTTATGCGAAACAACTGCCCGCTTGGGTTGTGTTTTGAGTCTTCCTTGTCGTGGTTGAACGTCATCCGGTCTTGAGTAGGTCGTGATCGCTTGCTCACCCAGAGGTCCTTCCTACACCAACACGCTGCAAACTATGCCAATTGACTCGCATTACAGCCGGTCCGAACGAACGACGCCCATGTTTAGAAGTGGGAGCTCCGTCTTGTGCGGCATACCGATCTCATCACCACGCACCCTTTCTGCATCACCACAGGGCCTCGGTGACCACCCTCTATGGCAGGGTGAAGCCACGTCGCCACCTCGAGACGTCCAAGCTGATTGATGTCAATGCTGGTCTTCTGTCTTTGTGAGGTGGCATTATCTACTCACAAGGCCGGAGTCGTGGCATGACGCTCCGGGGATGTCAAGCGGGCAGATGTTCAAGCGAACATTTCAGGACGACGTCTTCACGACAGTCCGTAAGTCTAGCCAGACAAGCACCGCGCACTGAGTGCTTGGTTATCTCGGAATCGGTGTCTCTGTCGTGTCGGGAGACCTCGCCGCCCGTGGATGCAAGGCATGGATGAATTTGTGCAGTCTTGCTCTGTTTCTCGCCGGTATCGACCAACGTGGGTTCTTGCGCCGACGACTTCTGGTGGGAGGACACGACTTGTATCGTCTTCGGCGCATGGCACTGCCGCCGGGAACGTGTGGAAGAAAAGAGGTCGGCTTGCCCTGGTCCTTGTGTTGGACAGTGGGCGGAGGACAGGTCAGTTTGCTTTGAATGTCGTGGTGAGCAGCCATTCTAAGTGGCACAGGATCGGCCATGGCGAAGTCGAGCCGGAGTTTCTACGGCGCAGCTGCTGGGAGTGACCGCCGGTGGCTGTTGCATTTCGTCCGTTCGCCGTGGTTCCGCAGAGGCCGCGGCCCCATCCTCAACGCTACCTGGTGAGGTGCAAATGCCACAGTGTCATGCACACTGTTGGGAACCTCGACTTTTTACCCATCTGCCTTGGGTCGTGGAGGAAAGCATTTCGCGGGCGGTCGATATCTCGCGAGGCTGTGTCCACTCGACAGATCCAGCTAGCTGCGAAGGATAGTTGTGCCTACACTGATTCCATTGTACATGGCAGGCCGGGATTGCACTTTAAACGATGCAAGTCTACTACGCTGCCGTAACCATTGCCTTTACCATCCAAACATCTGGAACCTCACGACAGGGGAGGCGCCGACGGTTCACACAAGGTACTGTTCAGGCCCCAGCTCCCTGGGGAGTGGCGGAACCTGTATGGGGGTCAGCCAGACGGCACGGCTGGCTGGTCTGGGCCACCACTGAGCTGCCCAGTGGGTGTTTGAACTTCAAGCTGCCAGGGAGAATCGGGGATTGAATACAAGCTGCTTTCGAGGTCTGCCGGCACGAATGAAGTGCTGTCGGTCCTCAACTCGCAGATGACGGCCTCCTCCGTTCCAATCTCCGGACCAAGGAGCTCCACACGGACCGGGAGACCGGGGCTCTGGCGAAGTTGGGACCGGCCGGTGCTCTCGGCACTGCTTCTTGTTGCGGTTCAAGTCGGGCTCGCCTTCACGGGTGGTCTGAGATACTTCTGCACAAAACATGGTTGCATTGTCTCGATGCATTGTCTCTACATGTCCCCGGTCTAGAGACTTCGACGGAGAGAGACTTCGATGTATTGAAGCATGTCGGTGTGAAGCTCAAAGAATCGATCAGGCTCCTGTAGCGGATCAAGATCGACTGCAATGTGGACCAGTCTTGGTTCGCAAGCACATATGGTAACAGATCTCCAGCCTGGCTCGTCGGTTAGTCCACCAGTTGAGTCTGTTGTGTGGCGGCGTGGCTCGAGGCGCGACATGAGGCCCGAACTTCGCCCTCGGACATCTATGACAGCCGCCGCCGCACTGGCCTCGGTTTTTGATCCAACGAGATTGTTCATTTATTGGCTCGTCCGCCAGGGCGGGTTTCGAAATTAGGCCCTGCAGGCAAGATGCAATTCACCGGGTGTTGCTCTGTCCTCAGACTTTTGGGTTTCGCTGATAAAAGTCAATTTCACCTCTCCTCTGCAGGGCCCTCCCGTCCGCTCCTTATGGCAGACAATTTGCAGGATGCGGCGGGTGGCATAACCGCCGTTATACGCGCAAGCACGATTCGTGGGACGGCCATGCGCCGTAAGTCTTGAGTGTCGTGATTGACTGTTAGACCAAAGTGGAATATCAGGATCTGGTGGTGATATCGGAGCCTGACTGAAACGAAACAGATGCGAGGGTATTGGATTGTGAGACGACAATCCGTGCTAAACTGGTGGTCCGAATCCTGTTCGTCGGTGTGCGTAGATGCGCAAGATTGCGAGGCGGCACTCTCCCGTGGCGGCATTCAGGCAAAGGATGAGGCCAGTCAATCCGACCCTGAAGGTTCGCCTAGACTGAACAATAGTGCCATTTCGTAGAGCCTAGGTCGGCAGTCGACATGAGCGTGCTGCGATCCCGGTGCTGCAATTGCTCGGTGGCCCATGTTGGCAGGGGGTCCTGCTCAGCAACAGCTGTCTTGCATAGCAAGCAACCGAATTGACACCTAGCTGTGAAGCTACTGGTCGAACGAGGACCCCTACAGATCCCTATAGATAGTGAGTAGCTCGTCTGTAGCCGGCTCGAGCCAACGAGCGAGTGAGCGCTCAGGTTGGATTAGTAGTCTTCCTAGGTCAGACTGAACAACGGTTTTTGATGTGGATGAGTTTCTGGTAGGAACAGGCAGGCAGACGGCCTGTACACATACAAGTACAGTAGACAGTACTTGTGGTCGGGGCTTACGAAAGTGCTTGCCAGGATGCCTCGCCAACATCAACTGACGACGGCTGCGACCAGCACGTTGTCGGCTGTGGCGTCGAGCTCCACACGGTGCAGCGGGACGGGTTAGGGCCTGACGGCGCTCTGCGTGCTGGACGTGGGACCCTGGTGAGCCTCGGGCAACCTGACGGTGACCTCAAGCGGATGTACCGACCCCAGTGCGTGCCGTGAGCCGTGCTCGATGGGGAGAGAGGGAGCTAGCAGACTGTTTGGCCCCCACAGCAGAAGAAGCCCGTGTCCAATCCCAGCTCTCCCAGAGTAAAGTTTCTAGTCTCCCGATCCGAGAACGTCTCCGCGGATTGTGCAGACAAGGACGGCGTGAAGACCATGGATGCCGTAATTGCCCTGCCCTGCCTTGTTGTCGGGAAGAGGGCGGCTGGGCCGGATGGTCGACCTTGATTCAACCATTTGCGAACCGTCCACTCCATGGTGGGCCACGGGCGGTGGATGGACACCGTCCAGACAAGGAATTCTGTATGTGACCCAGCCACCACATCATGACCACCGCCACCCGACTGATGTCTGCTCCCCGGAGGCTGGCGCGGAAGAGAACAGATTGGAATCAACTGGTTCACTGGGTGGTCGATTGGTTGGTTGGGTGGTTGGCAGCCTGACGAGGAACTCGGTCTGAAAAATCGAGTCGTTGGATATGAGCGACCGGTCCCCAAGGTTCATGACCTGTTATGGATCAGGAGAGAAGTAGACAAGAGAATATCAGTACTGTACCTGTCTTGCGTATTTCGTGACGAGGAAGCTCTCCAAGACGGCGCCTGCCTAAAAATGTAGATGTAGGGGCGAACGGCAACAGCACTTACACATGGTATCTAGGTACTTATCTAGGTAGGTTTCGACATGGTATGGTACGGCACAACGCCTGGCATCCTGCCCGTTGGATTTCCACATCCGGGGCTAGCGGGGACTGAGGTATGCTTTCCTTTCTAATTGTACAACCAGCAGTCCCAGACTACTGGTAGGTACTAGATCCAGACCCGACGAAAGCAAACGGACGAACGTATTCGCACCAAGCAGTAAGAAACATCAAAACACTGGAATGTCAAAACGGGGGCACAGGGCTGCTGGAGGCAGTGTGGCAGTATTGACTAGCTGCCCAGGTGGTACCGGGTACGTACCTGGTAGACATGGTGGGGAAGATGCTGCATACGTACCTGCCATGATGCCCGTACCCAGCTGGGGCAGGTCAGCTGGAGCTGCTGAATTGACCAGCACTTCAGCTGCAAAGCCCATGTGTGGAAGGAAGGTGCTTCCGCATCCAGTAGACACATGGTAACATGGTGAAGGCTGTATCATCAAGCCACCTGGGTACCTAGAACGAATGGTACAGGCGTCTGGTCAAGATACGGTACAGTTCAATTGAAGAATTTATCCCACGGTTCAGAAACCCGGTACATGCGGGACTGCCGTTGCTGTACATTTGCACTACTTGGCTACCTCCACGACAGGATGAAGGAGCTGTGCGATTTAGATGATTTGCGACCTGGCAGCCTGGTGACCTCACAATGCAATCCTGACCCTGGCCCTGACCCTGACCCTGACCCTGACCCTTAGTCAGTACATAGCTACAACGCAACGCTCGAGCCACTATGTGCTCCTTGTCCTGTCAGGCTTACCTGTACGAGAGATTTGGAGATTGAGATAGCCTAGAGAGAGCGAGGAAGGAGGACGAGGGAAAAAACCATCCCTCCCCGCCTCCTGCAGAAAGGAAAGGAAGCTACCCTGCTTGTTCCTGTCCCTGTCGTGGGCCTTGCCGTAACCTACGGAGCCCAGCCTCTCTTTCCCACCTCCGTCATCATTAGCCCTTCCGTCCAGTTTGGTCGATTAGTCAGCCGATCTAAAACGTCTCGGCCGATAGACTGTCTACTTGGGTACACGCTGCGGATTGCCCACAAAGTACCTGCGACAAACTCGACCATATCCTGTCCACCGGACTACACACTACACACTACAAACTACACACTACAGTCGACCACCCCCTACACAGCTGCATCGCGGCCGTCAAGTGCCAGGATTCAGTACCTAGACAAGAAAGGATACATGCACGTAAGTCCAACAACCATCCACTTGGTCATTTAACCCATTCACCATTCACCACCATTTCACCCGTCCACGTTCACCCTTGCCTCCGACGTCGTGGTCGTGTCTGGCGCCTGGCGTCTGTGCCATCGTCCGGCGCGTCAACCGCCTCCCATTCTCTCCCTTTCGCTGCCTACTGCGTCTTGCCTGGCTCCTGGCTCCTGGCTCCTGGCTCCTGGCTCCTGGCTCCTGGCATCTGCAGAGCCGCATCTGCCATGTACCGAGTACATCTCTACAAGGCCCAGCAACGACAGCCAGCATCGGGATTGATATGGCCACCCGACATAACCATGGAACACGATGCTCCCTGGACTTGGACTTGGACCACGACAATGACCACGACCATGGTCATGCTGTGCCTGCTTCAGCCTTTGTGTGGCCCTCCCCGTTGACAGCCGCCCACCATCAAACAACAACACATGCACCTACTCCTCAGAAACCTCTTAAGATGGTCTGAGCCTGCCCCCCTTCCCTCCATCGGGAGAGAAGAGAGCCTTTGCTGCTCGCCTCAATGGGCGGACACATAGCAAACCCTCGTCTCGTTGCGCCTCGGGGCCAACACCAACATGCCGCAACAGCCCGGCAGCAGCCCGGCAGCAGCCAACAGCCGCCAACAGCCGCTGCACGCCCCGTATCAGGTCACCAGTGCCTTCAAGACAGACCAGTGCAAACGGCGGCATTTGAGCTCCAGCACCGGTCGTCATCGCCCTCATTTGATTCGACGCCGAAAACTTTGGGGGCCAACGCCGCGCAGAAACGCACCCGAGCTAAGCTCTTGTGACACCACCAACACCACACTGATCTATGGCTGTGCCCTGCCCTGCCCGGCCCGCACCTGTTTTGTTCCTCCCTGTCAACAAGACCAAAATAAGGCGGGAAAAATCACCACACATGCGTCTTCACGGCACCGGGTCCTGCTTCAAGAGTACTCAAACTACAAATAACTCTTCTACACGGCACGGCTCGGCACGTCACGTCACAACACGACTCAACGCAGACCTTTTCTCCCTATCATCTTGCCGATCGGCCTGTCTCTCGCTTTTTTTCTGCCGTCTGCCTTTTCCGCCGCCGCCGCCGCCTCCCCACCCCCCGGCCTTGCCAGAGTCAGCCGGAGCCAACCATCACCGGTTATTCCCCACAAAAAAGTCTGCCGTCGCCACTTTTTTCTTTTCTCTCGAGGAAATTCTGTCTTCTATTTCCGTTCTGCCCGCCCACTGAACCGAGTCCTGCCGCCTGACCTGCAGCTGCGCTCAATCCCAACCCGTGTCTGGAACAGGGCTATGCAACCGAGCAGGGCGCCCTGTTCCTGTGAGTTGGGGGTGGTGTTTGCGGTGAGACGGAGAGGACGTGGTTGAGACTCTGAAGCGGTTGGGTGAGAGAAGAGAAAAGGAAACGAAAGAAAACAACAGACAGGACACAGACATACCGACCTGAGGAGGACTGGGTGAATCGGATACAACCGACCATACCGTACCGTACCGTACCGTACCGTACTGTACCCCGGCCAGTATTGCCAGATACTACATTACACCTGCAAATTGGATCGTCCTCGTCTGCGCCTCATGCAGACGCAGGTGCCACCAATACCCATGGCGTCGTATGCTAGCTTCCCACCTGCGCGCATGCCGCAGAACCCCCAGCAGCCAGCGGCAGCAGCACAGGCTGCAGCACAGGGGGGCCAGCAGCAGCAGCAGCAGCAGCAGCAGCAGCAGCATCATCAGCACCACCAAACCGGGGCCCAGCTGGGCGCGGACCACGTCGCGCAGGCCGTCGGATTCCCTGGGCCTGGCGGCCATTTCAATCTCAATCACGACCCCGATGCCGCCGATCTGGGAGTGCTGGTTGAATACATGGCTAACCCGTCCTTTCTTCCGTCCTCAGGGTCGCAACAAGTACTTCGCCCTCTCATCACCCCAATTTGCACACTGCCTCACTCCCTCTGCGCTCGATTGCCCATTCTCTTCTCTTATCCCCCGAATCCTCTCTTCTCTCCTGTTCTCTCACTCGCTCACACCTGCGCTCTCGCTGTGCGCGCATCTGGCAATTGGCGGCACCGCGTGCGTACACTTTGCTGACAGTTTGCGCGACGCGCATCGACAAATTTAGAAGATGCAGCAGTGGCACATTGGCCCCGTGCCGGGTAACTACGCCCAGGCGTACCAACCGGGCAACTCCACCAACCACCCAGATGGTTTCAAGTGAGTGACTACCCGCCTCTCTTGTACCTCGCTCGTATCGAGCGCACCCCCTCCAGCAGAGCACCGCCCAGAATGTCATTCATTCCCCAAGGTCCCAACCACCCCTCCTCTCCTCCCCTTCCCCCCCGGTCCCCAGTCGCCTTCAGAGCTCGATTCGCGAGGGAAAGCCAAGCTCCAGCTCCAGCTCTCTCCAGCTCCATTGCATGTGCCTGTGCTTGTGCCCCCTACCGCGCCGGCTCGTATTCCACATGTTACTTCTTTTTTTTCTTTTCCTTCTCATTCGTCGCGCCATGCGCCTGCTTCTTCGCCCAAGGCTGGCTGGCAGTCCGCCATGCAGTTCCGGGCACGGTCGAGTTTCTCTTCTCGTTTCTCAGTTGGGCTACCGGCGTCGACCAGGTCAGACCAGGGTCAGACCAGGACCTGTCAATGGCTCGAGGACCCTATCAAGTCCGAACAAGGAGCAATCACAGTTTGGGCGTCTGACGGGCTCAGCTCAAAAGTTTGCTTGCCCGCTTGCCGGCTGAATTTGGTCCTGTCGAGTCCACAACGGCCGTCCCCCCTGCCAGTTGGGACTGAGGCTTGCGCAATGGAACCCCGAGGGGGAACCTGGAGAGGGAACCTGCTCAGTGGCTTGCCCACAGGTCCCGGGTACTTCGGGAGGGTCTCTCAGGCTGACCGCCTGCCGTGTCTGCCCTAGTGGGCTGCCCTGCCCCATGCTCCTGCCCTGTCCTGTCGCTGTGTCCTGCCCGCGTCCCGTCTGATCTGAGATATGTACCCCATGTACCCCGTCACATATCTTGTTTGTCCCGGTCCCGATCCCTCCTCTCCTTCCTCTCACTTCCCTTCCTCCCTCCCTCGTTGCCGTCATCAACCTCGACGCCTGCCTTACTCCTCTCCCTCCCCCCCCTCGCCCCTCCCAGACGCCGTCACCAAACAAGCATGGGCATCACATCAGACCCTGGGCGACGTTGGAAAGCACTCATCACCGTATAAAGCCTCGACCAAGGAAGAAGAAGCTGCTCCTTCCCCGTCGCCCCGCTGCTGTTGCTGTTGCCGCAGACGGGACATAGTCAGGGTCACCAGGCGCCACGAGCTGTCAGGTATCGATCAGTATTGGGAGTCTGTCGGTACCGGGACTGGCTCCAGTTACATACACACATACAGTGCTGGAGGCGTTGGGACCACCGGAACCTTCCCATTGTCGGGATAGTCCCCACAGGTCCAAAATCCAGTTCCAGTTCCAGCTCCAGCTCCAGCCCAGGCCCAGCTCCCCCCGCCGGTGAACGAGCCCAGCTCGCGCCCAAGCTCCCTGCTCCCTGCTCCCAGCCTCCCCCCTTCCACCACCACCCCCCCCCCCAAAAAATAACCAGCCTAGAGCTGTTTGTTCCCGCGTTCGCGCCTGCTCCACCATTCCACACACACACACACGGTCCCGGCCGACCCACGGGTTCCCAAGCTCCAAGGTCGAAGCTGAGGCGGCGGTTGCCCTGCGTGCTGCTTGCTTGCTGCTGAGGCCCCCCCCCCTTCCACGCAACAACCCTGTGTACCGATCCGACCAGGACTCTCCGATTCTTGACTCTGCATCTACATCTACATCCACATCTACTTCCACTACTCTGCCTCTACCTCCACATCTTGTCTCGCTACTTTCTGCCAAATACATACTGCTCTGGCCCCCTGGAACCCCCTTCTTGATACCTCACCTCGACTAGCAATTGCTGTCGGTCTATTGTTCACGTCATCCTCCGCGTCCTCGCGTCTGTCTGTCTCTTGCCCTACACGCACCACGCACGCAGGCACGCAGGCCCATACAACTCACCTAATCTGTTTGCCATCTTCCGCGCCTTGCGTTTGCCTGCTTTGTTTCGTGCGCTCGACGCGACGTCCCCACCCTCGGGGCCCTTCCTCGTCTCGACCTCCCTGACTGCGACTACCCATCCTCGTCTCGTCAAGCCTCCTCAATGAAGAAGCAGCGAGGCGACCTCCAGCCGTCATGGCCTCCCCAACCCCAACAAGCGATGCCGATGCAGACGCAGCAACAGTCGCCTTTTGCTAACACGCCTGCTTGGGGATATAGCGCCCAACATCAGTATGCCCAGCCCGACATGAACCGTCGCAACGATTCCATGGACTACAGGACATATCAGACCCAACCACACGCTCAGGCCCAACACGCCCAGGCCCAGGCCCAGGCCCAAGCTCAGGCCCAACACCACCAGCAACAGCATCACCCGAGCGCGATCCAGCCGCCGATTCCCGTGTCGCAGCACACTGCTCAGCAACAACACGTGCCACAGCACGTCCAGCATCCTCAACACGTCCAGCAACACCCTCAGCAGCAGCAACAGCAGCAGCACGCGCAGCATCTCGCGCAGCAGTCCCAGCAGGGGTCGCCGGCCCAACAGCACGTCCAGCAACAACATGTCCAGCCACAGCACGTCCAGCCGCAACATGTCCAGCACGCGCCGCAGTCGACTTCTGTCCAACCCCAGCAGGTCCACCAGCAGCCCCCGCAGCAGCCGACCCCCCAGCCGGCCCCGGCCCCGGCCCCGGCCTCCAGAGGTCGCAAGCGCGCCGCACCATCGGCCGCTGCGCCCACCCCGACTGCCCCGGTGACGGCCCCTCCACAGCCTGTCCAGACCCCCGTTCAGCAGGCCCCCCAGATCGCGACGCCCGTCCCCGTGCCCACGCCTCCGGCCCCGATAGCTGCTCCAACCCAGCCTGCCACCCCTGTCGACAACGCCCAGCCCGCCGCGCAGGCCCCTCCGGCCAAAAAGAGCCGGACGAATACACCGTGGACGCCGGCGGAGGAGCTGCGCCTGAAACAGATGAGGGATTCCGGTTCTAGCTGGGCCGAGATTGCCAAGGTATGCCCTTGAAGACCGGGCTGGAAACGCGTTAGCCGTGGGAGCCAAAGCTGACTGTTCCCCCCCCCCCCCGCAGACATTCCCAGCAAGAACCGAGGGTAGTGTCAAGAAACACTGGTACAAGGATATGCATTACGCAGAGTTTGCCGAGGACGAGGTACGCGGCGCGGGCGCTCCGGTGACAGCCTTCTCAGCATACTGACTTTGAACCTTGCAGAGCGCGGCGTTGATGAGTGCGATCAAGGAGTATGAGAACAACAAGTGGAAGGTAATCGGACAGAAGGTTGGCAAGCCCGCAAAGGCATGCGAGCAGTATGCCAAGGAACATTTTCCAGGTAAGCAAGCACCCGCCGGGCAGAGCCCCACGCAGCTCAATTTTCCCAACCTGCGACCCCGTTCTGGGCAGTGGCACGAGATTGACACGACCTGCTCGCAGATCTCTTCAACCCTGCGAAGCGTGGCTAGGAGCCGTCGTCATCATCACCAACAGTGGCGAAGAATCGCAAGAAGGCTGAAAAGAGATCTACACCCATCAACGCGGACCCGCAGCCGGACCCGAATGCACAACCTCCTCCTCCACCCCCTCTACCTGTCTTTTCAAGTCCGTACAGCCAGGGCCCACCCAGCAGCGTGCCTCCGGGCTAGGGTCCCAAGCCTTGACGCTCGGAGTCGGCCAGTCAACATCAAACCCCTTCGACGAGGGACCCGGACCGGGGCATATAGCCACTCTGATGGTGAGGGCGTTGTTTCACCAGGCCCCAGAAACCCGGCCGGCCGGCCAGGCGCGCTGTGCATCAACGGGCTCTGGGCCTTCTGACCGTTCTAGACACTAAACCATGGCACGTGCCTTCCTGGGACCATGAGCTGACTGGTGGGCGCTCGGGAAACGTCGACGCAAAACACGTGACGCTATGCTCCTCTAATGCCTCGACGACTTGTGTGTGTGTTTGTTGTGTGTGCAGGCTGGGCTCTTTCTTCTTTTTCTTTCTTCTTCTTTTCTCGGCGTCGGCTCCACGGGCGAGGTTTCCTTGTTACGACTGGTCCTTGGTCTTTGGTCAACATCATAGCCCATCTTTTTTTGGGAACAGAATCTATATGCAGCTATTCTCGGACATATTTGAAGCAATTCGTGGTCGGCACGGCAAGGCGCGTGGATGCTACAGACTTACACACCCGCACACTCAACCCACTGACACTCATCATTTCCGCACACGACCTATTCACGGACGACTTTTTTCATCCTGCGGTGCGCGCGGTCACAGGAATAAGATGGCCCGTGGCGTCGTAGGTCTCAAGGAGCAGGAGGGAGGAGGCAGGGGGAATGATGACGGACGGATGACTTGGTGCGATTTGTTGGTCCCAAGGCAGATGATCTCAAGGGAAGTGGTAATTCTTACCCGGCGACAGATGGATGGCTCCTGTTTGCTGGGCGGCGACGAGGGAGGGTGACAAGGACTGAATTTTTATTGATGTCGAGTAGGGGACCTGGCTGCGGGGAGATTGTGATGACTGGCTTATTCTTCCGAGGGAGGACGAGGTGGTGGCCATTTTGATGAAGGGAATCGTTATACCCCCCACCAATATACTGCTTTAAATTCCTCTGGCAATGTCTTGTGTTGGGCATGGTTGTCAGTAAGTGTTTGGTGATCCGACGTGGGTCGCACGTGACGGGAGATGCAGCCATCCTGGAGGTGAGTCCGGTCACCCGGATGCAGCAGGCCAGTGGATAGATACTCTGAAGTACGGAAATCGTAGGTACATGTGTACTATCCAAGACCCGTGGCATAGACAGGCGGATACATTGCGCGTGGACCGTCTTTGTACCAGAGTGCACTTGGTACAGGCTCCACCGGGGTACTAGGTACAGGTAGGCAGGTGTGTGGGCTGGTGAACTGCCGGAGACGGCCGGGGTTGCCTCCCAAGCTTTGGGTATTGGGATGGGAGGAGGTACATGACTATATTTTGAGTATTCCATTCAGTCTACGTACACGCACATGTACTGGTATATACTGTAAACTAAGCGTTGACGATAAGCGGTATCTTTACACACTTCCTTCTTCTTGGCCAACACGGTGCATGCCTTGTCCTTGTTGACCACGATGATGTATGGCTTGGTACCTACATGTCGTAGGCAAGTACAGCAAGTAGCCAGTCAGTCTACAGCACAGCACAGCACAGCACAGCACAGCACAGCACAGCACAGTCGACTGGCTCGGACCTGGTTGGTGCCCACGGCCCGGTTGTGTGGGACGGGACAAGCTTGGCCGGGGATGGGGGAGCTATGGCCAGGGCAGGCCAGGGCAGGCCAAGCCGGGTGGATGGCCGAGATGCCATGGACAAGCAGGGTGAGGCAGTTTGATATTTTTGTTCCGATGCACGTCTCGACACTGACGGAACCGGCCTGTCGGCCTGTCGAGTGAGGTCCATAGTTCAGACCCGGGCAAAGCACGCGTTGCCTGCTTGCATGCGGACCCTGTTTCTCCGCATGCAAGCGTTTATTTATTGTCTACCTGGTATATCGCTGTGTGCAGCCATGTTGTGTACTTTCAAGTGACGAGTGTACCGTCGCGTGTATGCATTTCACACTGCAGTAGAAGAAATACGCTGCGGTACGCCCGATTGTACTTGTGCGGTACGGTTCAGGTTGCGAGGGTCGGTCACTGTGGAGAAGATGATAAGATATAGGTGCCGCGTGTATATTGTGGTACGGCGTCGGGCCAGGATGCTGACATGGACATGGATGGCAGAGATTGAGACGGAAATGAGAGTGATGATGGGTAGACCCCAGGAGACGGGCAAGCCAGCAGACGAAAGCATTCGAACGGCCAATGTGACACTGATTGGTCGATTGTTTGTGGGCAGACAGCCTCTCGTGTGTCATGTGTCTTGGGCCGTGGCGTGCCGTGTCGTGTCGTGTCGTCAAAGCTTCAGGTGCTGGCAAAACAAGCTCAGCAAGGTTTCGGCTGTGGGTGATCATTGAGGCGGGGAAAGAAGGCAATTGAGTTTCCCGACACGACAGTTGACTTTCTCGAGAGAACACCTGCAGGCGTGCGGTTGAAACGATGGATTCCGATTCCGAAGGTAAACCATCTGGTGTCAGATATGCTCTCTGAACGCACAGATGCATGCAACTTTTTTTCCTTGCTTCGTTTCTTTAACAACATGTACGTACAGTCGTCAGCCAGTCGATCGGTCAGTGGCCCACACCACACCCTCCTTCCTCCCTTCCCACCCCCCTTCTCCGTATCCCTACATGGCATGGCCTCGGTGTGCTTTTGCTCGATCGAGTTAAGCTCCCTTTCGTATCGAGCTCCAGGTGGAGTTGGCTCGTCGATCCCCGATCCTCGATTCTCCACCCTCCACCCTCCACCGTCCGTCGCGCTCCACTCCTTTTCTGGGGGAGGCTGCCTGTGATTTGACAGGACTGGCTGTTCGGCCCAGGGGGACACCCCTTTGTGGATCAAGAAATGGGCGCGCATGGATGGGCAGATGGGTGGATGGCTTGCCTGCTTGCCTTGCTGACTGACTGACTGACTGAGAGAGAGAGAGAGAGAGAGAAATGCTCTTCTGTTTTTCCATTCCTCGTCCCTCCGCGTACAGGTTTGCCGTCTCCCTTCGTTGACACTCGTGCCATCTCGCCCTCATCCCCATAACTTGCCCTTGCCCTCTCCCTCTCCCTCACTCTCGTTATTACGGCTCGTTGCACGGAGTGTGTTAATTGGCTTTGTTGGTGATTTTTCCCCGGAGCAGTCGGCCAGTCATCTATCTACAGTAGTGGACCAGACCGTTCTCAACCTCGACCCGCCCACTGACCCAAAGCCTCCGGCATCGTCACCCGCCCGAGTCGTCTCGCTCGTCTTTCGTTCCTCGCAACTCGTTTTAATCGCGGCGGCCCCCATCACTCGCTCCTCTGACTCTGCGTCTGGATTCTAGCCTGTAGCTGTAGCTTAAGCTGGGAGCAGAGTGTGCCTTTCCACACCGGCGACACCAACAGGCAGTCGCACCTTGACCCTGCACCTGCACCTGCACCTGCAACTGCAGACCTACTACTACTGCTGCTGCTCCTGCACCACGCCACATCACGCCTAAGACTCGACGCGACTTTCCACACGCACTCTCTGTCTCTCTCGCCAATCACCCCGCCCGCTGCAGACATATTCCAACCATGCTGCCGTCACTTCTTCTCCCTGTAGGATCCGCAGTCCTCGCTGCCTCCTCCGTCCTCGCCGCCAAGTGTGGCAGGGGCAGTTCCTGCTCCGAGGATGAGCCCTGCTGCTCGCGTGAGTGACACCAACGTCTGTCTCTTTGTGTACCCATGGATGCACGCGCTGACACAAGCCCGGTGGCGTGCAGAGTATGGCGAGAGTGTGGTGTGGGCGCATACTGCCTCGGCGGCTGCGACCCTCGCTTCTCCTTCAGCCTCGACAGCTGCGTGCCCGAGCCCGTCTGCGAGTCCCGCAGCCTGTCCATGGACTCGCTCGACCGCGTCCAGTCCATCGAGAAGTACCTCGGCGACCCCTCCGAGGCCGACTGGGTCTCGTCCGGCGACCCCCTCGTCTACAAGGACAACGTCCTGCTGACGATGCCCGCCTACAAGGCCGGCACCGTCCTGGCCTCCACCGTCTACATGTGGTACGGCAACGTCAAGGCCCGCATGAAGTCGTCGCGCGGCAACGGCGTCGTCTCCGCCTTCATCCTGCTGTCCGACGTCAAGGACGAGATCGACTTCGAGTTCATCGGCGCCGACCTCGAGACGGTCCAGACAAACTACTACTACCAGGCCAACCCCGTCTGTAAGTGGCCGTTGCAGTGCCAGCAGCAGAAGCAGCCTGCAAGCCGCCAATAACAATGCTGACAACTCCTTGCAGGGACAAACTCAAAGAACATCACAGACCTCTCCGACACGTACCAGAACTTCCACGACTACGAGATCCAGTGGACCCCGGACCAGGTCGTCTGGCTCGTCGACGGCAAGGTCGGCCGCACCCTCAAGAAGTCCGACACCTGGAACGCCACCACCAACCAGTGGGACTTCCCCCAGACGCCCGCCCGTGTCCAGCTCTCCATCTGGCCCGGTGGTAACTCCACCAACTCCGAGTACACCATCGAGTGGGCCGGCGGCGAGATCGACTGGAACTCCGAGGACATCCGCAACTACGGCTACGACTTTGCCACCTTCAGCGAGGTCTCCATCGAGTGCTTCAACGCCACCTCCGCCCCAGGCACCAACAAGGGCAAGGGATACTACTACTCCGACGCCGCCGGCACAAACAACACCGTCGTCGACGGCGACAAGCCCACCGTCCTGGCAAGCCTGATGGGCACCGGCACCGACATGGAGGCCGGCGCTAGCTCCGCCTCGGCCAGCAGCTCCGCCGCCTCCGCCAACTCGGTGCCCGGCGGCACCAGCGGCAGCGGCGTCGGAAACGTCGTCGGCGGCGACGGGAGCGGGTCCGGTGACTCGAGCTCGGGCGGGAGCTCCACCTCCAGCAGTGCCGACTGCGCCGCCACCGGCTTCACCGTCGACTGCAATAACGACTCTGGCAGCGGCAGCAGCAGCAGCGGAGCCGTGGGCGGCAACGACAAGGTGTTTGGGGCCAGCGCCTTTGCGGCCATTGTCGCCTTTGTCTTCCTGGCCTGGCTGTAGACGTGCGCGTCTCCGTGCGGCGGGGCACGACACGACGCTCACGACTGCCAATTAATTCTTTTTTCTCACGCCCATCATTCCCGACCATGACGCAACGCAGCCCCTTCCCAGCCTTTTTTTCTTCTTCTCTTTTATAATACCTTTTCGTGTACCGGAGTTTCCGCTTTCTTCGATATATCGGTTTTTAGTCTACCAGCATTGCGGCCCGGATACCTCTCCTCCAGGGCGCATTCACTTCTCAAAAGACCAATAGGGCGAAGTGGGGGCTAGGGGCATGGCATCTGCCAGCAGTAATGGAAGAGAGCATTTCGATTTAATGCTGCTACACGTCTGGGAACAGGAGGCACCCAGGAGACAGAAAACGCGGGAGTAATGGCCCACGATTGGCCGACCGCTCCTTTTGAACGAGATCAAGGGAATGGAGCAGACTATGCACAAGTAGAGGGAGCCCCTCCGAGGGCCGTGCTGTACATAGAGAGGAGGAGCACGTCGAGAAGGTTTCAAGACCCTTGTCAATGAGCGGCTTTGACTTGAATACTAGTCTCGGTCACGGCATTTTTCCCCCAGGCATTCATTATGTGGTCTCTGGTCTCTGCAAACCCAGCCGTAAACCTAGCACAAGTCTCCCAGAGGGGTCCAATTCGCGGCTGGACTTGGCCGGCACGGGAGCTGGATGGGGTCTGTCTTCCATTGCCGTCATGCCTGATCTCGTCGCTTTCCCAGGTCGTGTCCTGAACCTGGGTCACCGTGATCCCTTGCGTTGGGTTACTAACATGCCTACATTTACTCCATGGTGGGCACAAGGTAAAAGAGAAGCATGTCTTGCTTCACAGCCAGCCAAGGAGTCGTAGATCAAAACCATGCGTGCGGCCCTCAGAGCTGCCCAGGTGGACCATAAGACCTTGGGGGGTCGCTTCAAAGGATGGGCCAGGCCAGTCACTCGCTGCTCGATGGCTCGGCTTCTACATAGATGAGCAGTAAAGGCATGTCGGAGGCATTTCATTCTTCGGCCATTCGTGTGCTGAAATGTTGTCCAGGCAGACTGCAATGGGCCAGGCCGGCCATGGCGGAATAAACAGTACCATCCCGGCCTCCCAGCTCAGTGCTTCAGTCAGTACGCAGGATAGGATCAAGGGTCAGCCGCTGGACATGTTTCTCGTACTTCTCAAATGCTGTTATCCGTTGCGAAGGCTTCTAGGTATTGTTTCCGCCCCGCCGGTCCCTCCTCCGCCGCCCCGAATGAGGTGGCTTTTATTACCGACAAGGTAAGCTGGTACAAATATTGACTGGTTTCATCAAGTCCCAACACCAAATCCCAACCAGGTCAAACTCCTTGAACCGATCGTGACCAAGCTTGGACTTGATTCTCATGTCACATGGGCCAATTTACCCTGTACCCAATGATATCCAATGATGCCCTTGAAAGGACGAGGCGATGACTGCTCGTCGCTTTGCACAGATCGAGGTACATCGTGCCGAGTGCAACAGCTCGACACGATCCACCACATGGTGGCGACTGTAATGTAGATAGATCTTCAAGTATCCTTGACAGTTAGATGGACCAGAATTTTGCGACGTGTCCGTTCGCGGGTGGACACATGCTTGGGATGCGATGGTGGATACATCGCAATGCGTGTGTGGCATAGTCCAGGCACTGAGAGAAACTTTCTCATGAACAGGGCTGGTCAGATTGCCTCGCAGCCGAGGATTATTACGGTGGCCTGAACCACTCGGGTTGACTGGCCATGGCCAATGGCGCAACCACTTCCTACAAGGGACACACTCATACGGCATGTATTTGACCATCCAGGTTATACGTAGAAAAAGGTTGCACTTACGAGATGGCGCCGCTTGTGGCCTGATTCGTTCGTTTGTTTCCGATACGGAATCCTGGGCACGTTGGGTGAAGTTCATTCACGCTGGCTTGTCTGTTGTGCCAGATTTGATATTTCTAGCATCGGCTGGTCCGTAGTAGTTTTCACATTTCCAGGTCTCTGGTTTGTAGTTGACAAGAATCCTCACACATGCCCGAACAGGGCCTTGGAATCATACTTCAGCCGCTATGACACACCTCCGTGCTTCCCTGGTCCGCGCCATTCAAGCATGCGTAGCTAGCTGGGAGCCGTCTCTGTTTGGTCATTTAGTATGCGACCACAACGATATTGACAAACATGATAGCGTTAGGCAGTTACCAGAGAGAAGCAGTGCAGAATACGGCAGTCCGAGATGATTCGGAATCTCTTTTCTTTTTCTTGATATAGTTACCAGGCTGATTGGCTAAGGCAATGCGCTTGCAAGGGGGCGAGACGATGTCTATTTTCATGTATCCTTTGCTATTATGGGTAGCAAGGGGTAGCGTTGAGGGATGTTCCTGGAGCCATAAGCTTGGGCTTAGATAGGGCGTCAGAAAGGGCAATCACCGGACGGAGGGGATTGTTCCGTAAAGGTTGTCCCTCGAGAGGTTGTCCCATAAATACTAATCCCATAGGAGGCGCACACATCTGCATCCTGATCTGTATTGCCATCTTTTTCTCCTTCATTTGCGCGAGAGTCCTGAGTAGCTATTCCCTAGCAATGCGGGAATGGAGATTTTACTCCTCGGTAGCTTTGACCTCAACCCACGGCTTGCAGAGAGCTGTACGCTTGGCCTTGACGGATTCAGAAACCAACATGTCCACGACGTACACAGCTGACACACGGGCTGTACCGCCATTCTGATATATGTAACATTAACCACATACCCAAGAATGCGTGGGACTGGCCGTAGACTACGAATAATTTATCTCTCGTGTAACGTCCCGTAATAACTCATGCAATATCATCACTTCGCACGGAGAAGAGAGGTGGAGACGGGTGCACTGAAGATTCTGCATATTTGTCAAATGATAAATACCAAAGACGTAATACCTACAGTATTGTACGATGGTGGCCCTGATGACCACAATGAAGACCTCTGCCAGTGATGTTTCTCCCAAGTCACCCGCTAGGATCGTGTAGAATGAAAAGCTCTGGGACCTGCGCCCTCCAGGCAAGCTGCAAAATAATGAAGAGGCCTCAGAATAGCAATGCGCACCCGCCTGAGCAGGTACCGATACCGGTATGCTCTAGGCACGAGGCAATGCCTGGGCATCGATATCTGATGCTGTGTGTATTGTATGCGCCGTCACTAGCCCAGAGCCAACCACCCTGCGTAATCGTGGACGGCAATGCCCGCGAAGCTCGTGTGGTTGGAGCACTCGATCTTGATGGACTGCAGGCTGGTGGAGAGCGAGGTCACCGTCGCCAGGCCCTTGAAGCTGACCATTGCCTCGGTGCTGGCCACCGTCTCGACCGCCACGTAGACCTGCTTGCCGGCGGCGTCGGCGGCGGCGAGTGGCTTCTCGGCCACTTCAAACAGCTCGCTGACCGAGTTGCGGTAGGTCATGAAGGTGATGGAGTCCAGGGCATTGAGCATCCACGAGTCCATGGCCTGGCCGGTGGTTGGGTCGGACATGGAATATGCCCAGAAGGGCAGGTCAGCTGCGGCGGAGATGCCGTGTGACCTCGCGAAGGCGGACACGCTGGTGACAATGTTCTCCCACGCGGGTATATATGTACCAAGCATCGACTGCCAGTCGCTCAGGGACCACAGCTGTGCACATTCCGGTCAGCGCCGTGTGCCCGGGCCAAGGTAGGGGGATGGGCTCGAATCAAATCACCTCGATGTCCATGTGAATGCCGGAGAATCTGGCGCCGGCGGAGGCGTTGCCCTGGTACTGGTCGACCCACTCCAGGTTGGACTGCAGGCTGGGCGTGCCACCCCCGAGGATCCACTGGGCATTTCCCATCAGTGCTTCCACCGCGATGCCGCTGGCGCTGCACTGTTGGATGAAGTTCCCAAAATACGAGTTGTCGATGTCGGCGTCCACATGCAGATACGCCCTCTGCAGGCCCTGTTGCTGGGCGAACGAGAAGAACTGGGACGTCTGAGAGGCATCTGTGATCATGGTCGTGTTCCAGATCCATGTTGCGAGAGGCGCCCTTGTTTGTGTGTCGGCCTGCGTGGACTCGGCACTCGACGAGGTGGCAACCCGCGACGCGGCCCTTGAAGAGGCGGATGTCCCGCGGATGCACAGGCAACTCGAGAGCGACGCCCCCATAGCGACAAGAGCGAGTGAAAGAGACAACTTCATGGCAAGGAGAGCCCAAGGGGGGGGGGCAACGTGGGTGTGAAGAAAGGAAAGGACAGCCCAAAAGAACTGGGTCGTCTGCACCAGCAGGCTGGGGGCGGGCGCGACAAGGAGAGTGGATTCGACAGGCTGCCGTTGGAGCCGTGAAGTTGGAGGAAATCAACCTCGGAATGATGAAAGAGAATTTGAAAAAAAAAAAAAAAAAAAAAAAAAAAAAGAACGTCGTGGGCAGTCGCTAGGCGGTTAAAGGACGGTGGCCCATGATGGTGATGCTGGGTGGTGTTGACCTATGTATGCGCAACGAATATAGAGCGAATGGACCTAGGCACTCTTGGTGCTTCCGTCAGAACATACAGGCAGGGCACCGGCCGAGACAAGAGGCGCAGGCAGGTGACATACTGGCGCGCGTGCTGCGTGTACTTGGTCTGCTCAGCCGGTAACTCGTCGCTCAATCACAATTTAAATATCCGGGCTTGACGGTGGGATCCGCCGAGGAGTCATGGCACCTCGAACAATAAATACATGGCCACGGTGGCCGTGGCCCCGGAGAGCCGGGCTCTGCACTTGCAACTCGTGCTTCTCTCGGGCCATGGGCTGGGCACTTGCATATCGAGTGCCGTTTTCTTCAGCGGCCCCGGGCAAAGTCGACAAGTCAAGAGTCCCAAAAGTGGCCCTGCCCATCCTGGTCTGGGCCCACAGGCGTGCGCGGACCAAATTTCAATCTCGCGGCGCAGAGGCTGCCGCTCGCGTTGCACGACCAACCGCCTGCCCGAGGAGAAACTTTTCACTGCAGATTCAAGGGTCATGCGGCGCTTGCTGAGACAACCGCATCATCGGTGGACGGGGCCTCTCGGGGGCCAGATGCGCCTCGAAGCCTGTATTTGCTGGCCTCGAAGCTTCCGTCCCTCAAGGTTCTAGCCGCCTTACACGTGGGCATGCATTCCCGCCCAGGCAAGGGATGTCGAATTGAGTCGACTGGGCCCCATCTGGGCAGCTCTTGTCAGACAGGCCTTGGGGATGACGACATCAGGACACAACTCAAGATGCTGGATACTATTCAATGCACTCACGCACTTTACCTACATCTAGATTCTCGTGAGTAACCTGACAGACTAGGCCTCCCTCCCTGACTGGTGACGTGAATAAGGGAAATGCAACTAAAATGAATATATATACAAACGCCAATTGATTCTTCACTCCAACATCTCGATTCAACCTTGTTAAGCAGAGATGGTAATACGCTCAATTGTGAGTCCCCTGGGGGAAAGACACGGCGTGGAACGTGTACTTCATTGTTAGGCTGCTAGTATACGTGCGTACCTCGGTGTTCAAAGCACGTCTTGGACAAATCAAAATCCAAGTGCCCCCTCGATCCGGCAGGAGACCCCCACGAACTGCCAGCTGTTGCCCTTGGATTTCTGCCGCCCCCCCATCAAATATCTACCCCACCGGCTTGGCATACAAAGTATATCGGCCATACCTACTAAGTAGCCGGCTGCCATTCCGGTCCAAAACGGTGCGGGGAGTGGGATCGCTGATGTCGATAGAGGCCCGATGGTGTCATTGTGAACTATTACCCTGCCAGTGTGTAGCATCGCGTGGGTTGCCGAAAACTCTGGAGGAGTTCGGGATGGCCCTCTGCATTCGTATATAGTAGGTAGGAGTAGGCCACATATGGTAGGCAAGTTGGGGCACCCGCAAGTTACCTACAAGTTAAGTAGACCTGCGCACGACTGCCGCATGATTCTCATCTGGAGGGAAAAGAAGACACCTTCCGGGCAAAGTCTCTGTTCGTACTGCAGAGTGCCTGGCCAACACACTGATTGTCACCCCAGCTTCGGAACATTTTCCTGGACAAGTGCGGCAACAGCCGGCTGAGAGGGCTCGTCCAAACGTCAGTGACAATGGCACCAAGCAAGACATATCGGCCAACGCCTGGCCTCAGCTACCTCATGGCCGTCACCGGTGCTCTCGCCTGCCAGCGAGACTTCGACAGTCCTTCTGGGGCCAACCACCTGCGCCATACTCAGCCGGTCATCAAAGCGCGGCAGGATAGCCCCCTGCCTGTCCTGTCAGAGGCAGAGAGTCTGCTGGTAAACTCGTTCGACAACACGTCGATTGATAGCTGGTCGTACTACTACACGCACGGCTACCACGTCGCAGGCAGCAACAGGACCATGGCTCAGTGGACGGCGGACCAGTGGTCGTCGTTCGGCGTCCCCTCGTCCCAGGCCGAGTACTGGGCATTCCTCAACTACCCAGTCTCCCAGTCGGTCTCATTGGAACTCCCCAACGGCAGCAGCTACTCGGCCGTCCTCATCGAGGAGACGTTGAGCCAGGACGAGACGACGTCGTATCCCAACAGTGTTCCGGCATTCCATGGCCTTTCCTGGAGCGGGCAGGAGTCGGCCGAGTACGTCTACGTCGGACGAGGCCAGCAGGTGGACTTCGAACGCTTGAAGGCTCTTGGTGTCCCTCTGGAGGGCAAGATTGCCGTGGCCAAGTACGGCGGCCCCTTTCGCGGCCTCAAGGTGAAAAACGCGCAGCACAACGGGATGAAAGCCGTCGTCATCTTCACAGACCCGGGGGATGATGGTAACGTCACAGAAGCCAACGGGTTCGCGCCCTATCCTGAAGGCCCTGCGCGGAACCCAACAAGTATACAGCGCGGCTCGGTCCAGTTCCTCTCGCAACGGCCTGGGGATCCAACCACGCCCGGGTATCCGTCCAAGCAGGACTCGCCCAGGGCCGACACATCCGACGTCACCCCACGGATCCCGTCGGTGCCTATCTCTTGGAAAGATGCTGTGCCAATTCTCGCTGCGCTGAACGGCTTTGGGGTACCTGGGGCACAGGTCAACCGGTCGGGTTGGGTCGGCGGCCTCAACGTCACGTACAGTACCGGGCCGGCTCCTGGTGCAATCCTCTCTCTGTCTAACGAAATGGAGGACACCATCACTCCAATCTGGAATGCTGTCGGAATCATCAATGGCACCGGTCCGGACTACACACTGGTCATTGGTAACCACAGAGACGTAAGTAAAGGGCCTTGTGCTGCCTGTGTGCTGCCTCGATGGTGAAACGGCTTGAACCTGTCAAGTGAGTATACTCAGCTGATAAAATTCCACAGGCATGGATTGTTGGGGGAGCAGCCGACCCAAACTCCGGATCCGCAGTCATGGTCGAGCTCTCCAAGGCGTTCGGGAGGCTCTTGTCCACCGGTTGGAGGCCGAGGAGAAACATTGTCCTCTGCAGCTGGGACGCTGAAGAATATGGGCTGTACGGGTCGACCGAGTGGGTCGAGGAATATGCTCCCTGGCTTGCGCAGACCGGCGTGGCCTACCTCAATATCGACGTTGGCGTGTCGGGACCCCGTCCGAGGTTCTCGTCCACGCCAGAGCTGCACAACATCACCCAGGACGTCATGAAGAAGGTGTTGTGGCCACACGTGGGCGTTGGCGAGCTCAATAGGACCATGTACGAAGCCTGGTTCGACGAGACTGGAGGCAACGTCGGCGTCTTGGGCAGCGGGTCGGACTACACTGCATTCGTGCACAACGGCATCAGCTCGGTTGACGTCGGATCGTCCGGAGGACCCAACGATGCCGTCTATCAATACCAGTGGGTCGAAGGCCGCAGAGCCTAGAACTGCAAGAGACGGCGTGGCTGACACGGACGCAGCTCCAACTACGACAGTCATCACTGGATGACCGCCTACGGTGACCCAGGATTTGTCGTCCACAAGGCCATGGGCCAGTTCCTCACCCTGCTGGCCTATCACCTCGCGGATGATCCCGTCATCCCCCTCGAGGTTCCAAACTACACGACACAGCTCAGGGCTTATCTTGAAGAGCTGCGTGCTACGATTACCGAGGCTGGCATAGGACTCGACGTGGAGCCTCTGGCGGCTGCTATCGACACATTCGGAGATTCGGCCGACAAAATAGCCGCACTCGCAGCTGAAGCGACCGTCACGGGGGACGCGGTCCTCGTCGACCAGGTGAACTCAAAGTATCGTGACTTCCAACGTGGCTTCACCTCGCAGGGCGGCCTACCAGATCGTGGCTTTTTTAGGCACGTCGTGTTTGCCCCAGGCATAGACACTGGTACGGCTCAAGCAACACGCCGTCCCCAATCAAACCCAACCTCTTGCTAACAGATGCCACAGGGTATGCGCCGGTGATCTACCCCGGAATCACCGAGGCGGTTGACGCCGGAAATGGTTCGCTGGCATCATCGGAGTTGCAGAGGACCATCGCAGCCATTGAAGCAGCGGCAGCTATCTTGACCGCATGATTCACCTGGACGAGATCAGCAGTACGCGAGAAGTCAGGCCGTCTTTTTTTTTTTTTTTTTTTTTTTTTTTTTTTTTTTTTTTTTTGCGCTGCTTCCAAACCAGCCCATGGAGCCAGTCCTGCTCAGTGATTGTTGAGATGAAAGACGTCAAGTTCTTCAAACACAGCAGTCGGTTTGGATTCAAACTGACCTCGACGGTTCTAAGCTAAACGATAAGTGTTTTTAAAGTATTTGGTACTGAAAGCCCCTTGGCTGACTGGGGGACACACTTAGATGGAACGTTCTTGACAAATGACTTGCACAGTACTTTGGGGTCTGGATCTTGGTAAGAGGTGGCCCAGTTTACAGTAATAAAGATGTGTTTCCTCCGTCCAGCGGATCACAATGGCAGGCCAGTGGTTGCACCGAGAGCCTATTTGCGTCACGGTGGACCGTTCCCTGCCTCCGACCCCATGGCCGTGGAGCACGCAACGTTGGACGGGTAAGCCACACACATGCCTAAAAGAGGCTCAGCCATGACGGTCACTTCGGGCATTATTA
Organism: Diaporthe citri; assembly: GCF_014595645.1. Classification (NCBI taxonomy): domain Eukaryota; kingdom Fungi; phylum Ascomycota; class Sordariomycetes; order Diaporthales; family Diaporthaceae; genus Diaporthe; species Diaporthe citri. Next base: position 157,930 of record NW_025064866.1, read on the forward strand.
CTCGGGTTGCACCTCATTTGCCCCGTCTTGACCATCAAGAGTCGTGCAACACGTGGGCGTCCTCCCGAACACTGGCCACAGCTCCTCGCTGCCGATCGTCCGTGCCGTTCTCGCCTGTCTGGTAGGCGACCTGTCCACCACCGTTCCAAGGCCATGAGTCGATCAACATGGAAGCTGTGCCTGACTGCATTGACAGCAATGGTTGGTGGTTCGCCCTTCCGGCCCACCACATACGTGCGTCCATGCCGTCTTATTTCCAGGGCCGTTGCGAGGCTGTGGACTTGATGTAAAACCGAGTCATTCAGGGGGTCATTGCAGGGGCGGCTGCGGAGAACTGGGGCGGATCGGAGTGGGCAGGGCTTGTTTCAACTAGTTTCCACCTATCACGGCGCATAAGCAAGGCCCAGGGGGTGCAGGTCGTTGTACGACTTGTCCTGCCTGTTTTGTGCATGTAAAATAAAATAACAAGAGAGACAGCCACGATGTTTCAATGTTTCGGCGGGCGATCCTCCGCAGCCAGCGACATTCCTTCGTTTATACACACGCATGTACACACACAGTCATTCTTTTGATTCCCCCAGGAGTCTCTGGCAGACCCTCTCCCGTCCCTTTTATACCCCCTGTCATATACTCTCTCGCCCGTTGTCTCACCAACATGAAGCCGGTTGTCATTCTCAGCGCTCTTTTTGCCGCGGCACTTGCTGCTCCCAGCCCCGACGCCGTGGCACGCTCCCTTGCTCGGCGCAAGGCAGCGAGGGCCCGGCGGGCCCAGCACAGCACCCCTCGCATTCTCGCCGCCGCTGCCTCGGACAAGTACACCAAGAACTGGGCCGGCGCTGTTCTCACCGGGGAGAGCGTCACGGCGGCGTCTGGCAGCTTCCCCGTCCTCAAGGCGGCCGTGCCCACCAAGAAGGAGGCCGGCGAGAAGGAGTACACAGCCTCGGCGTGGGTGGGCCTCGACGGCTACAACTGCAACGGGCTCTGGCAAGCTGGTGTCGACTCCATTGTCGAGTCGTCGGGCGAGGCCTCGTTCTATGCGTGGTACGAGTGGTGAGTACTTACGAACAACGACACTGTCTGGAAAAACCCTGGGAGGTGTACTAAGTTGAGTTCTGACGGCGTGAATCAGGTATCCCGCCGACACGCAGGTTGTCGACCTGGGAGAAATTGCTGCTGGCGATGTAAGCTCCTCCTCCTCCTGTCCTCCAGGACGTGCCTGTGCACGAACGGCACTCGAGACCTCGGGCGCTAATAATTCGTCTCGTAGGTCATCAACGTCGAGCTCACGGCAGCCAGCACCACCGAGGCGTCTGTGGTTCTGGAGAACAAGACAAATGGCAAGAAGTTCACCAAGACCGTCACCTCGTCCGATGCGCTCTGCGGCACCGCTGCCGAGTGGATTCTCGAGGACGTGACGTTCCAGGACTCCAACACCGGCCTGGCCAACTTCGGGTCCGTCACCTTCTCCGACATCAAAGCGACGGTGGGCGGAGCGAGCACATCGTCCATCAGCGATGCTGTCATCATGGACATCCGGGACACCGGCAACAACATCCTCACGTCCTCCAAGGTCTCTGGATCCACCGTGGTTGTGACTTACGACTAAGCAGTCAGCACGTGGCGGGCGGAGATGAGGCGGGACTCTTCATGTTCATGTTGAAATGTTTCTCGAATCTTGTAGATATTTGGTCTACCCACATAGCATAGCGCGGGTCTATCGCGGTGCACATACAATTTGTCTGGTATCAGAGAATCCTCACCCGCCTCATGAAGAAATCCCGTGACAGCTGATGATGACTGACTGCACGCACGGTAACTGACCAAGTAAGCATTGAACGACGGCACGGGCATTTTGCCGAGATGAGCATCTTGACCGGAATCCTCGAGTCCTCAAGCCCACGAAAAGAGAATAAATATGGGTGGGTCTTGGCAGATTACATCCCAGGTACACAGTATACACAAATGCGTGTGCCAATGTGCCGGAATCATTAGAGTTTGGTCTGCGTGTTGTACTGTACGGAGTAGGTACCACGTGCTGTAGGCTCTAGCTTGCATCGCATGCCGGGCCGGAGGGCGGCGTAGTACACAACCGGAAGCCAAGACTTAATCGGGCTCGGAATCGGAGGCTTGAACTTTTGGCACCCGTCAAAAAAGCAATGCTGCTGTATGTGTACAAATACTAGGGTGGGGTTGTAATAAGGCGAGGTGCCGAGGACGGGTCAGACTAGGAGTAGTTCCTTGTCGATGTCGTGACCGGATGCCCCGATTTTCGCAGCTCGGTAGCGCTTGAGACCTTTAGACTTGCCCATGGCGGACGCAGGGCGGAGTACTCGGCCCATCCTCTTGCCTGGGTCTTCGGTCTGAGTGTGTGTGTGTGTGTGAGTGTGTGTGAGTGAGCACTTGAGTGTGCACGAGACAGGGAGAGGGCCAGAATGAGACGCAGAGATACATACCTACTGTACAGGGAATAAGTGTAAACCGGCATGACTCCTTCACCATACTACGCATGCACAACTAGTCTTTTCGCCTTGTTTTATCAAGAAATCTCTTCACGCCCTCTCCTCAGTGTGAGCGATTAATTTGCTCCCGCGTGCATCCATTCTCGTCAACAGACAACACAATTGCTACTGGGGATGCCACTCCCAAGTACTTACTTTTTGGATCATCTGTTCCGCTAGAGTAATCCGTCGACCAACACCAAACCACGCCCTGGCTGTCGGAACTCACCCTCCATACATACCGCATCCCCTGTCGACTCAGTCCGCGTGCGAAAGTCTATTTCGACGTCATGAGCGCTGCCAATAGCAACAGACCCGGGCCTGCGCCTGGGCTTGCCTCAACCTCGCGCTTACCGGACGAGCACACGCCCTTGGTTGGAAACACCACATCACGGTACCCAGAGCCCTATGACGGATCGGCAGACGGGGACGGGGACGGGGACGGGGACGAGGACGAGGAAATCGACCCGGATGACTTTGACCTGCTGCTTACTCGCTCGTCCTCGTACGCGGCAGGCCCGCTGGGCCCAGAGGCGAACGAGACCCCGCTCCTCAGAGGGGACCGCAAGTACAGCAGCAGCAGCAGGGCAGGCCGTCCACCTCTGGTCTTCTCCAGCCGGCGACCGTCGGTGACCAGCGAGGCCCTCGAGGACGAGGTGGCCGCCGAGCTGGACAGGGCACCTTTCCTCGGCGGCATTTCTCGAGGCCGCTTCTGGTGGATCTTCGGCAACGTCCTGGCCCTCCACTTCGTCTCGTGCTTCGACGGCACCATCATGGCCTCGTCGCACCCCGTCATCACCTCCTACTTCCAGAGCTCAAACTCGGCCTCGTGGCTGTCGACGGCCTTCCTCCTCACCTCGACCGCCTTCCAGCCGCTGCTGGGCAGGTTGTCCGACTCGGTCGGCCGCAAGGGCCCCTACATCGCCACGGCAACAATCTTCGCACTGGCAACCCTCTGGTGCGCCCTCGCCCAGACCATGACGAGCTTCATCGCCGCCCGGGCCGTCTGTGGCCTCGGGGCCGGTGGCGTCATGACGTTGGGAAGCATCATCGTCTCGGACCTGGTCCCTATCGAGAGGAGAGGTGGTGAGTACCCTAGGCTGCCGTGCAGGTCCTGTTGGGCTGTGTGATTGTGCTTGTGCTTGTGCTTGTGCTTGTGCTTGTGTGCATGTGCGTGCGTGCGTGCGTGCGTGTGTGTGTGTGTGTGTGTGTGTGTGTGTGTGTGTGTGCTGATCGATGCAACCGTGTGCAGCATATCAGTCTTATATCAACATGGTGTACGGAGTCGCCTCGACATCCGGTGCGGCTCTAGGTGGCTTCCTTGCCGAGAATCTGGGCTGGCGTGCAGAGTTCGGCATTCAGGTGCCCCCGTTGTTTCTCTGTGTTGGCATCTCCATTGTCACGATCCCAGGTGATCTTGGGTTGGACGTCCAGGCCCACAAGGAGACGGTGCTCCAGGCCATGAGGCAGTTCGACTTCAGGGGCTCCTTCTTACTGACCGCTGCCATCACCTTCCTGATCCTCGGCCTCAACCTCGGCGGAAATGTCCTCGCCTGGACCCACCCACTCGTCCTCACATCGCTGGCCGTCTTCGCCCTCAGCTTCCCGTCGTTCCTATGGGCCGAACGGTCTGCATCACGGCCCATCATGCCTCTCCGCCTCATACAGCGGTCTCCACATGCCAACATGATATTCTCTAATTTCCTCGCCGCCTTTCTGATGAATGCCATCCTGTTTAACATGCCCTTGTACTTCCAGGCTGTGCTCCTCACCTCTGCCACGACGAGCGGCCTGTGCCTTGTAAGCCGATAATGCCCTTGGTGCAACCGCCTCCTCAGGCATTCCATCTCAAAAATACTCATTTTTTCGGTCACTAGATGGTTCCCACAATTGCCTCTAGCACCTGTGGCACTGCCACGGGCTTCATGGTTACAGTGAGTGAATCCTTCACGCGCTACATGTCCCTTTCCACGTCTGCTTCCAGACACACAGGATCCAAGTGCCTGTTTCGATCAAGCCTACCATGTTTTCAAAGCGCTGGGTATTTCTCGCGTGTCGACAAATACTAAATAGAAGATACAAATCTCTAGTGGACCAAGCGCTTGAAGTGGCCTCTCGTGCTGGGTGCGGCCTTGTTCCTCGTGGGGACGGTCGTGCTCTCATCAATGCAGCGGGGTTGGCCACTCTTCGTCTACCTCATACTCCTGGTGCCCCACTCGATGGGACAGGTACGTTACCCCATACGACATGTTTCCGCTACAAGCGCCAGATCGGTACCGGAACCAGCGTTGATTTTCATATTAGGGATTCGCATTCCCCGGTACGTTCATCGCTATCCTCGCAGCAAGTGAGCAGGCGGAGCAGGCCGTCGTCACCAGTACCTTGATTCTTTGGCGCAGCATGGGTACGGTACTCGGCATAGCAGGGAGCAGCCTCATCGTCCAGAACTCGCTCTGGGTTTACCTCGAGACGTACGTCACCGACAGGGCAGCAAAAGACGCCGGGTTCCTAGGTGGCAAGGCTGAGGTCATTGAAAGAGTTAGAGAAAGCATCGAGGCTATTGGCAAAATGGGAGGTCTCGTACAAGAGCAAGTTGTGAGGAGTTATGAGGCTTCCATCAGGGCGGCTTTCTTATCTTGTATTATCCTCGCCATAGCCAGTCTTGTGCTGTTGTTGCCAATTAGACTGCCGCGACTAGGCCAGAGGAAGAAGTAGGCAGCCAGACTGTTACAATGTTGAGCAACCTCTGCAATACTGCATTTTGGAGGGAATAAAAATAACTGGTGCTGGCGGTTTTTTTTTTTTTTTTTGTTGTAGTTATGTTCGGGACAGATGGGAAACGGGCTTGGGAAATTTGACATCAAATGGGCAGATGACGCAAAAGATGCTCCAAGAAATACTGGGCGGGGGACGTACTCGAACAAAATTTGAGCGACGTGTACACATGCGTAACTATAGGTTGAGATAATGCGTCAAAGCCGAGTCTTCATTGCCTACATCAACCCAGCAAATCAGAGCATGTAAACTGAAGTGGCTTCGAGCCAGCTGGAGCCAACACTCTTCTAATACATGTATGTGAGGACCAAATAGACTTCTGGTGATGGCCGTTCTTGAGCAACAGCGTAAATTAGCCACTGGCTGAACATTGAAGTCTTTTGAAGGTTCATTTTCAAATTGGAGTTCAAGTGTGGTTGAAATGCGTCAAGTCCAATTCTACACGTTCAAACCAATGCAAGGGTTGGTAGAGTTTCTAGAAAACCTTTATCTATCAATTTCCATACGCAGCCCGTGAAAGTGAACCCCCTGACCTGCCGGGATCGAGAAGAGGGGACTTGTGGTTGTTGGAAGGTGCGAGGGTCGTATGCCCATACGCTAGCGCTAGCCTACAAATAGGCTCCTTCTGAGCGTTCGATAGCGGGGAGATTTCTCTCCTCAACAACAACAATCAACTATCGTTTGCTTAATTGCTTCATCAGTGGTTTGTCACGGTCGGCTGGATTAACGACACACACGATTTCACATATATCACAGAAATTGCCAACTACCAACGCTTGACTGTGTAGGTTTGTAAGTCACATGCAAAAGACTGCTTGAACTTGAAGCTACAGCCAAAATGCTCTTCCTTGAACCCACAATGTGCCTGACACGCCTGTGGTTGCCGCCAAAGCCAGGTTCCAGTGCAGCGAGGATTGCTGGGCATAGCGATGATATAAAGCACAGAGTATATAGTCACGTCATCTTGAGCTTGGTTCTCGCCATTTCGACATTGACCCGCCTTGCGCAGAAGCCCGAAAATGTAGACAGGCTGGTAAGGCCTTGATGGAAGCACATAACGATAAGCGTTGCTTGCGCCGTGCGTGGTCTTCCTCGTTGGACAATCGAACCTCAAGATGTCTCCTCGTATCAGAATTGTAGACATGTTGTTATTATCCAAGATCTGTGGCTGGGGAGCCCGGGGAGTGGAGGAATGCGGTGTTATTTCCGAGGGCCAGCCAGGGCGCTCAGAGGCTGTGCATCAAAGACAAGTGTGGAGGCCAGTACGTTGGAACACAGGCATCATTGTCCAATATTATTCCGCGTCGACACATGCATGCAGGAAGCGGCCGCCCTGAATGACGTCTGTTGTGTGGAAGCCGCAGGGGGCCAGAAAGGCAGTTCGTCACCAGGGCCTGATCACCATCAGTCTTCAGGTCTTTCAACGCAAAAGTGGCATCTTTTTAAAACGTCTGACACTCCTTTCTCAAAGGGACTCATCAACCCCCCGTTGCCCTTCACTGATTACTCTTGATGCGCACGTGTTTGCCCAAGTATGAAGGCCATTAGTCTCGGGCCTGCCCCTACGTATGCCGAGATCTATATCGCAGATTATTGCTGTCAGCCCCCGCTTGTAGCACACACATGGCCTGCTTGCAGGTAGGTAGTATGACAGATGCGCACTGGATAATTGGGAGATTGCTGCTGTCGGTGTGCGGCACGACGCATGCCACACGATGTGTTTTGGCCCGGTTCCGTCAAGGCCGGACGGAAGTCACCGCCCACGCTCCTGGTGACTTGGAACTGTTGTTATGTCAGGCAGTCCCAGGCTGCCTTGGGTTAGTCCAGGCATCTGCAGATGAACACACTCGGATTTAATCCAACCTCGTGCGGCACGACATTTGAAGACAAACGACACACCTAGCTACGTCTCATTTGCTACCCGTGCTTCAACACCAGCTACCACAGTATCCCAGGGTGTGTGTGGCATTGATACATGCGTCCTTGTTAGGCGTCGACGAAGAGTATTCAAATCCACTCCCATATCCTCCCCTCGCGTGCATGCACATGTGCTGCGCCTCCATTACCTCACCTGGCGGCTCCGGCCTGCAGTCACCAAACTGTACTTGCCAGACCATCTCATCCAAGGCAAATCCAAAGCAGGCGCCGGCGTGTTAATCAGCGCCCCCTTGGCTTTGAGAAGGCCCCAGTCTTGCTGACCGAGGTGTGCCACGCCGTCAATCTCGCCCGTGGCCCGCTCGGCACCTAAGTTCCGTGTGAGTGTGGCAGCTGTGCCAGCCGTGCATATCTCGTTGGGCTCGGCGCCGGCAAGACGGCAAAGGTCTTCGAGATCGGCACAGCAACATTCCATCAGGCCTAGCGCAGCGTTGCCCAGCCAGGCAGCTGACAGGGCCAGCAGGGCTAACAAGCAAGACGGAAAGCTGGACAAAGCCTGACAAGCCTGACAAGCAGACAACTTGCAGACTGCACCGGTGACACTGCCCAGACAGCTTGAGCAAGCGCGCCAGAACACAGGCACACACACAGGCACACACACACACACACACACACCAACAAGCACCAATACGCCACTGATTGCTGGGCCCCTCGGTACGGATTGCGCCGCTAATACACAGTGGTCTAGTGGTCGCTGCATTTTTCCCTTGCCTGCTGCCTGCAGTCAGTTGTGGAGCAAAAGGGCCGGTGGCTGGCTTTTGCTTGGTCGAGGCGACAGGACGACCTTCCTCTTGTCGGGAATAAGGCCTTGGCTCTCACCTCTCTGTTCCTCCGGCAGCTTGGCAAAGGATCCTGCGCCGTCCAGAAACGGACTCGCTCAGGACTCTGGCTGGGGCAGACCGCACGCGCTTGGCTTCATTTTATCTGGCGGCTCCCTGCACCTCTTGAGCTCTCCTTGAGAGGGTGGCGTTGCGCTGCATTTCCCTACTTAATGATCATCCACCCATCCACCTGTCCGGATCGGGAGAGAGAGAGAGAGAGAGACGAGACACTGACATAACATCGACTGACTTGTTATTGTCCAACTGGACCGACAAGTCTCTACCTGCCGAGTTCACCTGCTTGCTCTGCCTTGGAGTGGTACGAGACGAGACGGGGCCAGGACGAGACGCCTCTTGTCGGTGCAGCCCACTTCACTTTTGGGCCATCCCAAGATCCACGTGCGAATGCGAAAACCCGGTGCTCTCTTCTTACCAGCATCCGATAAGCACTCCCAGCTAACCAACAACTCACAATTTGTCGGGGGCTATCGGGAGCACCCGCTCTAATTTACCGAGTCGGCCGTCGACGGGCAACTTTGGCGCCGCTCCTCCAGCCTGTTCATCACCTGGGCCAGCGACCATCCGAAATCGAGAAGTGCTATGCTATGCTGAGACGCTTGTCAACATCTGGGACTCGTCTTGACATCTGGGCTGCGCCCCCAACGAGGCAGCGCCCTGTCTTGCCCCGGCCGGGCTGATCACATACAGATTCTGCCGCCGCCGAAGTCGACCGTCGCCATGGCTGCTCACCAGTCCGCAAAGAACGTGAAGTGGGTCGAGGGCCTCAGGGGCATTGCCTCGGTCATGGTCGTCATGACCCATGTTGCGCGCGCCTTCGACTTCCCGCTCTTCTTCCCCAGGGACAGGCCAGACCTGCCGCCTCGCTTCTGGCAGCTCCCCATCATCCGCATCCCGGCCCAGGGCAGGATAGGCGTGCCCATCTTCGCCTTCCTCACCGGCTTCGTCTGCGCCCTCAAGCCGCTCAAGCTCGGCCGCAACCGCCACCAGCAGGGCGACGCCCTCATGGCCGTGGCCAAGAGCGCCTTCCGGCGGCCTCCCCGCCTGGTCCTGCCCGCCGCCGTCGCCACCTTCGTCAGCTTCTGCCTCACGGCCATCGGGGGCTACGAGACGGCGCACTTCTGCGACTCGTTCTGGGTCCGCTTCGACGCCCCCGGCATGGAGCCCACCTTCAGGCGCGAGCTGGCGCGCCTGTTCCGCTCGCTGCTGACCACCTGGACGAGCACGGACAACGCCTACGACCGCCACCAGTGGGCCATGCGGCCGCTGCTGGTGGGCGCGTTCCAGGTGTACATCCTGCTGGCTGCCACCATGGGCATGAGGCTCAAGTACCGCATGGTTGTTCACTTCCTGCTCATGGCATACTGGTGGCTGAACAGAGAGGCCAACACCGAGACGTTCGGCTCGCTGATATCTCTCGGAACACTGCTGGCCGACCTGTCTCTTCATCGTCCGACGCAGAACTTCATCGCCTCCAACCACCGAATCTTGTCCCTGGTCGTGGCGCCCCTGCTTATCCTCAGCGGACTGTTCCTGGGCTCGTATCCCCAGGAGCACGAGGACTGGTCCCGCTGGTCTCTTGGCCTCCAGCAGACTTTTGTAAACATGGATCCACCTCCTGGCACATCTCGTGGCAGCCTCCTTGTGCCCGAGGGCACAGATGCTCGCCGCCGCTTCTCCTCGGTAGCGATACAGTGCTGCTCGGTTGCCATTTTCATCAGCCCGTTTCTTCGCGAGCTGCTGAGCAACAGGTATTTTCTCTGGCTCGGCCGACACTCCTTCGCCGTGTACCTGGTCCACGGCACCATCCTGAGGACCGTCGGCATGTGGATCGCATACGGGTTGACGCCCAGGTTCGAACAGCGCGAAGATGGGTCGTTCGAGGAGTTCCTGCACATCCGAAGCAAGGCGAGCGTCCACCTGGCGATACTGGTATTTGTGGTGTTGACGTACACTGCGGCGTGGGCTTGGATGCGCTGGGTCGACACGGCATGTGCACGGGCGACGCAGTGGCTGGAGAGCAAAGTGTTCCAGGCCGAGGATGACGAGGACGCGGATGAGGCCGAGAAGGGCTTTAGGGGTGGCCTTGTCGACAAACACGCCAAAGACCACCAGCGGATGTCTGGAGTGACAGACCCGGCGGTCGAGGCCAACACCGACGGGGGCTTCCCATCGGCCGTTGGCATGCAGAACCACCGTCGCTCGATAGGCCAGGCTGCCTTTATGAACCTGAGCGCACCCCTCAGGACCGGGTCCATGGATGGCGGAGGGCGACCACCGTGATACTAGGATAGACAACAATACCGGCGACAACGACGCCACGGATCGTGTCGCAGGCTTTCGATGTCTGTAAACAGCCCCTGGCGAATCGATCGCGAAATGGGGCTTTTTTTTCGATGATATTGATACCAATGATTGACTGGCATCAAAGCGCTTGGAACGGATCACCATGCAATACACTTGAATCATGGTTGGCACATTGCAGGGAGGCTAGAGGCCGATGCAGGGGAGAAGTAATTATCTGCAGCCCCGAGCTCTTGCACGTTGCATGGCGTGCCAAAGCATCTATGTTGAGGATGGGTTTGGACGGCATAGCATCATGTAATTATATACGGGCATTATGAACCTAGATACCAGGATACGATGGCAGAGAGCAACGAGGGGGAAGGGCGAAGTGCGGAGGGGGGTTTGTTGTACGTGCAAGCATACAGTACAGGACTTACAGGCGTGGCGCAAAGACGGCCGAAGTACACTATAAGGGGCCCAAAGCCCGTGCCTGGACGGATTGCTACGTTCTGGCTTATATAATAATTTACCGAAACCAACCTTTGAAACCAATCATGATGTTTGGAAGGGGTTAATCGCCCGTGGTAACGTTCAGGGGCTTACGGCCGACCTGTGCGGCCATGTTTCAGAAAAGAGTGCCGGGAAAAGGCCAGGCCTGTACACGGACCCGGGGCCCGCCTCAACCACAACCACATCGCAGGCAACTCGGTAACTTGGAGCAACGGTTCACCTTTGCTCTCCTTCTTCAACTAGACTTGTCTGCAGGCTCACTCCTGGTCACAGTTCGACCGCAAGCAGACATGACCTTGGTCCAGATCTCGACGCAGCGGCTCGGGAGATGGCTGGCTGCACTATTGCTGCTGCCCGCCCAACAGGCTTTATCGCTATCAGACCAGATCCTCAAGGATGTCGACTACCCTGTGCTGCCTCTGCTTGGTCCGTTTCTGACTGTACGTAGCCTCGTGGCTCGCCGTAATCTGCAGACGCTCCAAAATAACCGACGTAGCTGACTGCGACATAGTGTCCCGCACACTCACACCAGCTGCCCCTGCCAAATGAGCAACATGGTGAAAGACCGGTATGGGAAATGAAGCCCTCGCCGGGAAAGGGACGCGGGCTGTTTGCTGCTCAAGTCATTCTTGAAGGAACCCATGTGCTGGTCGAGAAGCCTCTCTTGGTTGTGAGTCCTCCAGCCCTGGTCCCAGGCATGGGCTATTCTCTGTCTGCAATGGCTGCGGATGTGAACCAAGAGTACTCGCGGCTCAGCCCAGAGCAGCAAGAAGAATATCTCTCGTGTCACGAGCAGAGACTCGAGGGAGATAGCCAGGACGAGTCTGGCCGGCTCATGGCGATCCTCCGAAGCAACGCCTACAACTTGGACGACGGCAGAGTCGCTATCTATCCCAAAGTGGCACTCATCAACCATTCCTGTCAGCCTAATGTGCTGAATGCGGATAACGGAGGGACGAGGATCATCGTAGCCACACGAGATATTCAGGAGGGAGAAGAGGTATGCAGCAGCAGACACCAGCTGGTGCACAATCAAACCACTGGTCATACGTTCGGTGTCAAAGCAGCTGACTCCTTCCCCACGCGTAGATCTTTACAACGTACATCCCACTGCTTTTGGATACGGAGAGCCGCAACCAGAGGCTGCGCCCGTACGGATTCCGTTGCAACTGCGCAGCCTGCCGGACTGGGGCTTCGGACACAAGACGTGTTCAGGCCGGGAAGGACCTCAGGGAGTTGGAGAGCGCGCTCCAGACGCCCGGTAAAAAGACCAGACTTGCAAGAAACAAGCTCATGTCGACTGCTCAAGCCCTGGCAGAGTACGTTGAAGAGGAGGGACTCGCCGATTATTACGCCAAGACAAGCCGGCTGGCCTTCGACCACGCCGCCATGGCTCACAATGAGAGCAACGCCAGGAAATGGGGACGGAAACACCTGAAGCATCATGAGATGGTTGACAGAAACTCACGCGAGTCGCAAAAGGCCCAGGGACTCCTGGACTCGCTGTGAGATGGGTATATATCTCTTGCACTCCAATCATATATAAAAAAATGGCCCGCCCAGTCATTTCTGTGGATGCAAGCCGGCTGAATGTGTTATCAAGGTGAACAAGGGCAGGATTTCTTTCTGGAGGGAGAAGGACCGAGCAAGGTGGCCTATGACGCTGGGATGGCATTTGCCATGCTAAGTTTGAACTCCATACTCAGAACACGGAGTAATGCTAGGGTGGGCACAATTCACAGTGACCTTTATACCCCTGGGAACCCGGCAGCGGCCGCCATTTTAGTTAAATCTATATTAGTTTCAGTGTTTCACGATGGTGGCTTCGTCCACATTGTGTTTTTCTAAATTAATTAATTATTAATTTATTTATTATTTGCATAATTTTTTAATTATTCTTTAGCCTTAAGCTTTTATATAAAGTTGTAAATAACTTAATATATTTATTAATAATCCTTTAATAAAGAAACTTTAAAACTCTTTTTTTACCCTTAATTTTTAATAAGTTTTTAATTTTTTTTAAAGCATCTTTTAATTATTAATAAAAAAAGTAAATTAATAGCAATATAATATAATTATAATATAATTATGTTTAAAACTTATAATTATTATTATATTATTATTTTTTTAATGCTAGGTGTTTAAGCATTTATTATTATATAAGGGGACTGGATGCATATTGCTCAAGAAGCATATATGTACAGATTAAAAACGAGACCACTTTCACGATGGTAGAGGGGCGGAAGATGGACACGGCCTCACATGATCGTGCTGAGAATTGTTCATCGTGTGGTGACAAAAGCCTAGCACCTGAACGTAGACCGAAGGGGTCAGGGAAGGCTGTAAATGATGCCACTGCCGCTCATTCAGTTGAAATATCATGCCTAAGTTGAGCCAGGAATAGGCGTAAAGGTGCGGATGGTGAGGATCTTCCGAGCTTCCGTTCGGCTTGGACTGCCCAACGCATGTGCCGGCTGAGGTCCACGGGTGTCATGTCAGCTCGTCTCATGAGTACTTGGGAACATCATTACTGGATTCAAATGGCTTTGTGGCGTCCAGGTCAATTTGCTATGCCAGCTCTAATGCCGTAAATTTCTATGTGACCCAAATAATCTATCTCAGCTGTATGTCGGCTTTCATCTAGGAGTGGCGCTGAGCAATGGTATTTACATGTAGCAACAGATTCCGCAACCAAAATAATTGCATACTCCTCACTCCGTGTGACCGTGATCGGTATGGTACTGGGAAGCCCGTGATTGAATAACAAATATGAACCCCAACGCCTAACAGGTGTATGCACATGCATTCAATGCATCCCCTCTCCCCGTGGGTGGAGCGCTCGATCATCGCTTCGCCATGGCGGTTTCCCGCACCAGGTGCCCAGCCTCGTGAGTGTCGTCCCTGGCCTGCTTCAGGAATGGCAGCAGCGCCGTGCCTCCCGTCCCCGTCAGCTCCTTGTCGGCCCCAGACTTCCCGGCGTCCTTGTTCTCGTTCTGCTGCCGAGTCGACGAGGTCGCCAGGTTGACGGCCTTCTTGCCCACGTCTCCCGTCCACGGCTTCCTGGACGGAATGACAATGTAGGTGGTCACGATGCCAAGGTGCTTGTTCCTGAACTCGGTCAGCGTCTTGGTGGCCGCCGCGTATGCCTCCTGCATCCTGGCGTGCCTCTCCCCGGCCGTCGGCATCATGGCCAGCGCGCGGATGCTGCCCGACCGCCCGACGTGCTCGAGGAAACGCCGGTGCCCGCCCGGCATGTACTCCCTCACCTCCTGGTGGAAGCTCTTCTCCTCGGGCCTGCCGGCCTTGGCGTGCGGGTTGTTGCTCCCCTCGGACGTGTGCGTCACGCCCAGCACGACGTCCCAGAACTGGATCAGCGACGACTGCCCGTTGCTTCCCCCGCGCCACTGCTGCCACGACCCTTTCCCGTTGCCCTCGTCGTAGAAGAGGCCATTTGGCAGGCCGGCGGCGGCCATGTTCATGGAACCGGCCAGGAACGGCCGGATCTTGTGGTAGAAGACCATGGGGTCGCACCTCTCGCGCATGCGGTCCAGGAGCACGCCGACCTTCCTGATGCAGATCGACAGTTCATCCAGGGCGGCGGTGATGGCGTCGAAGTCGCGCGTGTGAATGGCTCTCAGGGCCCTGAGCATCATGGGCATGATATAGGCGCCTTGTGCCTCCATGGCGACCGAGACACAGAGGAACCAAGACTCGTCCTCGGTGCCCGTAAAGGTGTGCGGCGACTTGAGGCTATCGAGGTCGGTGAAGCAGTCCGTGGATGAGGTGAAGTTCCATAGGTTAAGAGCCGCGTATGTTGCTACTGGCGGCACTTCGAGGTGCCGCGACACGGCGAGAAGAGGTACTGATATTGCGGGAGGCAGGACCTGTAACAACGCGGCTCTCAGCATGATCTCCTGTGAAAATAACACCTCTGGTTTTCCCTAGCGACAGCAATGGGGCCAAGACTAACCTCTGCAGCCTTATCACCTCCCCAAACATATGCATGTGTCAGGAGGGTCAGGATAACATAAGCCCTCCTCCATTCGGCCTCCGTCCTGAGAACGTCTGTCGACAGCACCGGTAATTGCTCAACTCTTTGCCTCAGTGTGCCATTGGCCAGAAGACCCTGGATATTGTGAATCAAAAGCTCCCAGGGCTCATAATAAGAGCCGGGAAGGAACTTGAGGGGCTCTTCGGAAGGGAGGAAGCCATTGCTTGTGACATTGAACGACGCAAGAAGCTCTTCGTCTTGGAGCTGCTCAGTGAGGGCGTGAGGCGACATGTTGGATGCTGTAAGCAGAGCGAGTGGGAAACACGGCCAGAAATTGTGAGATGAAATACAGCGAAGAGTTGTCAGGCGTTTGGCCTGCTGCTACGCGGCAAGGAAAGAGGAAGGGAATGGGTCAGAAGAATGTCTATGCGAATCTTGGGTGCAGCAATAACAGTTCTTTTGATATGGAACCGTCGAGTCACTACGAAGGATTGGAATTTCTACAAGAACAAGAGACACATCTTCCGTGATTGGATTAAAACCTCGAGCAACGGACGCCGCAGGCAGAAGACAGCGTGCGAGCTACGGTCCCGGGCACAATGGGAGGGAGAGGGACGCTCAGGGGTGGGTTGGGGGGTGCACGACACCCTAGATTGGTGTCATTTCTTCCGCAATCGAACCATGTTGTTTTCTTCCGTGCATCTCTGGGGCTTCCGTGAGCGCAAGCAAGGCTTTGGTTGCCCGAGACGAATGCTGGGCCAGAAGTGAATGTCGGACCCGGAGGTCTGGGCAGGGCATCGGAGGGTTCGAGGCAAGAAATGACATCCGGTCGGCGGTTAAACGCGGAAGAGAGCCAGGACGATTCGGAAGGGCGGATGTTCGGATGTCAATCCCCACCACACACAAACCCTCAAGCTCTGCTGTGCTTGGCTTGGCCCGGTGGCCCGGCTTTTCCTGCGCCCGTCCTGGCTTTGAGTGACCCCCAAACTGATGTGTAATGCCGTCCTCGGGGCGAGCCGAAAAGCTTTCTAGGGCCCAGAATCCATTACATCAGCGTCTCAGGCCTGGACCGACTTCAATCGGGGCCCTCAGGGTTCCAGTGGACTGCGCGGTGCTTGGACTGCCGCCGCCCGCCGCCTACATAGAGAAGCCGATCAGGCACATTGGAGAGGAAGTAGCAGTGCTCCCCTGCCACGTCGACGTCTTCCTTTCACCACTCAGACACTAAGCGCAGCCTCGGCCCTTGTTTTTGGCCTTGTCAAAGATGGACTTCGGTGTGACTGCTGACCAGATACGCTCCGGCAAGAAGCCGGCCTTCAGTGACCTTTCACGGGAGCATGCTCGGTCACTCGACGGCTCTGACCCAACCAAGCACCTGCGGAACGAGTACATCTTCCCAACCAAGGCCTCACTCAAGGGCAAGGCGCTCAAGCCCGTGGCATCCTCGGCGGCCACGACCGTGAACGGCACAGCACATGCCGCCAACGGGCAGGACGAGGATGGGAACGGCGCCATCTACTTCTGCGGCAACTCGCTGGGCCTGCAGTCCCAAGCCACACGGCGATACATCAACGCGCAGCTGGACACGTGGGCATCCATCGGGGTCAACGGCCACTTTGCAGACCTCGAGGGCTCGCCCCTCGTCAACTGGCAAGACATGGCCGCCCAGTGTGCCACCCAGTCGGCGGGCTTCATGGGCGCGCTCCCCAGCGAGATTGTCTACATGAACACCCTGACGACCAACATCCACCTGCTGCTGGCCGCCTTCTACAGGCCGACAGAGAAACGCCACAAGATCATCCTGGAGTGGAAACCCTTTCCAAGTGATTACTACGCCATCCACTCGCACATCCAGTGGCACAGTCTGGACCCCGCCAAGTCCATGGTAGAGGTCTGGCCCAAGGATGAGACCTTGTACATCCCCACCAGCCAGATCCTCGCCACCATCGACGAGCACGCCCACGACACGGCTCTCATCCTCCTCCCGGGGATCCAGTACTACAGCGGACAGCTGTTCGACATGCCAACCATCACCAAGTACGCGCAGGACAGAGGCGTCGTGGTGGGCTGGGACCTGGCCCACGCGGCAGGAAACGTCGACCTCAAACTGCACGAGTGGAACGTCGACTTTGCCATGTGGTGCACGTACAAGTACATCAACGCCGGCCCGGGGTCCATCGCCGGCGCCTTTGTGCACGAGCGCCACGGCAAGGTGGAGTGGGCCCCGGACGCCGACAGCGAGGACGGGCAGCCCAAGCCCGTGTTCCGGCCTCGCCTCAGCGGCTGGTACGGCGGCGACAAGAGCGTGCGCTTCCAGATGGCCAAGCAGTTCCAGCCCACCCCCGGCGCCGGCGGCTTCCAGATCGGCAACCCCTCGGCGCTGGACCTTGCCGCCCTGAGCGGCGCCCTGAGCATGTTCAACGAGGCCGGCTTCACGAACCTGAGGAACAAGAGCCTTGTGCTGACGTGCTATGCCGAGGCCATGCTGAATCAGATCCTGGCGGATGAGCAACATGCCGCGAAGCCTGCGTTTACCATAGTGACGCCGGCCAACACCGCTGAGAGGGGAGCACAGCTCAGCATCCTGCTGAGGGATGGCCTGCTGGACAAGGTGCTGGAGGAGTTCACCGAAGAGGCAATTGTGTGCGACAAGCGCAAGCCCGACGTCCTTCGCGTGGCGCCGGTACCCATGTACAACAGCTTCGAGGAGGTTTGGAGATTCATGGAGGTCTTGAGGACGGCGCTTGGTATCCCTCGCAGGTGATCTAGGGCGGGCGAGTAGCTGTCAGGTACGGGAATAATAACATTACGCTCGCCCTGGAGCTGACGCTTTGGTCTCAAAATCCAACTGGTTAGGAATATACTAGTAAATATGTTACAAAGATCTGATGTGATTCTAATCCCAAACGCTACCTTGGGCGCTTCACCGGTTTACTTCCGTGCTTGCAAGCATATCCTGATTCGACTGGGAGAGATCGTCAGAGATGGTATACATTCCTCTTTTGAATATGTGCCATGATTACATTGTGTAACTGTGGAACAGATGTTATTTACAACCACATCTCGATGTGTCCTGCGACCAGCGAATGACCTGCTGCAAAAAGTAGATATGTGATCTGTGTCAATGAAAGACCGTTTAGAGGTGATATATCGAGGGGTCCCAAGATCACTAACCAACCGCTTGATGGCCATGATAGCACTCCAGGAGTGACGGGTGCCAGGGATATTGGAAGTTGATTTGAAGACGTGGCAGATCCACGATGGCTGGGAAGAAAAATGCGAAAACCATCTCTAGACTTCAGTGGTACACTTTTAAAAAACAGAGGTGCCTTGGTAATCAGTTCAGTTGCCCCCCTCTTTTATAATGTTTAGCTAGAAATCTAATTCGTCCCTTTAAACCCCATTCTCTGTTGTTTATGAGTAACTAAGTATGGTAGAGACCAGCAGAAAGAAAAACTCAGAGGTATATCGATTTATATATGCAGCAAATCATTGAGACGTGTCAAACATTTGCACCCTGTCAATCCTTTGCGAGACTGCAGATGCCGTATACGCATCTTGCTAAGGAGTAGTCCCAGCCAGACAAGACCGAACAAATGCATCGCTCCAAGGAAGCACCAGCCGGTTGCGAGTTAGCGCTTCATAATGCCCTGCTCCGAACGCATGATTCTAACATTGGAAGGAAACAAAAAAGACAGCATACCAGCCAGACAGACAGCCAGATAAACAGACAGGGATGAAAACGTATAATCGAACTCAGTTGCCACTCACATGTAAACCAGTACAAGGATCCACGTCGCAAAGACCATCCAACACCGTGTCAGCTCGGGGTACCGCCGACACGTGGGGATGTACGAGGCCCGGTCCAGCGCGTAGTACCGGGCCTGCCAGCCAGCGCACGCGGCCCAGACGGCGAGGCTGGCCAGGGCCCAGGGGATGAAGTACGTCAGGAGGCGGCGACGGGCGACGGCGCTCGTTTCTGGAAGGGGCCTTGGGGCTGATGCCGAGGGAAGTCATGAGTGCTAGGGTGATGGAGGCGACGAGACTGATGGAGGCCTGACGAGAACATGCATTGTTAATATAAATTGGGGATGGGAAGAGCCGGGAGGATGATTTATCAAACGAAACGAAAAGAGAAAGAAAGGCTGGTTTAAATGACGTTCAATACACGATGGGATGATCTTAGCTATTTCCTTCCTCTTTCCTTTCCTCTTCAAATTGTTACATACGGGGAGTATAGGCAACCGAGGGGGGGGGGGACCTTCGTAAATAAAAGAACGGCAACCTTTATACATACCTATGCGATAATTAATCGCTGCATATATAAAGCAAGAATTGAGAACTTAATTATAATTAAGTCCTTTTCCTTATTATAAGCCCTTATTAAGGCAAGAATAAATATAATTATAATGTTAATATTAATATATATAATATAATAATATAAAAGATAACAGCCCCTTATAAAAAAGGGCGTAATTAAGGTAAAATAAAGCGTTAAAATGCTTATATAATAATTAAATTATTATATTTTTAATATTTAAAAAAGAAAGTAAGCAAGAAAGAGTTAAAATAAAAATTTAAGAAAGTAAATTAATAAATAAAAACCTTAAAGTTAAGTTATATTATATTAATTTTATTACTTTTAAAGTTTCTTTATACTTTTTTTAATTATTATAATTATAATCTTTATTAAATTTAAATTAATATTTAGTTTTCTTAAAAATTATATATTTACTTTAATTAAAAAGTAAACCCCCTTTTTATAATAAGCTCCTTAAAAATAAAGCATATTTTTATAACGTTATTATTTCTTAACTTATAAATATATTAAACTTAATTTTCCTTAAGCTTTTTTATTATAACTTTTCCTTTTATAATATATAATAAATTTAAAATTAAATAAATAAATAATATTAAATAAATTTTCTTTAATATATTAATAATTAATTATTTAAAATAAATTACCTTACTTTTTAAATATTATAAATAAATTTATATAAAAAGATTTTATTAAATAAAAATATAAAGATTTATAATTTTTAAATTAAATAATATATTTATATATATATATATATTAATAATACTTAAATTAATACTTATATTTAATTTATATACTTAATTTATATATTTAATTTAAAAAATTAATTTATAAGTATTATTTTATTATTATTATATTATATTACATTTTACCTTTTTATTTACTTTATATAAATATTAAGCTAAGAAATATAAAAAGCACTTTACTTTTAAATATTTATTTAATTATATTTTATATAAATAATATTTACTTAATAAATTTAAGGCTTTAAAGCAGCTAAAAAAATAATTTATAAATTATAATTTAATTAAGAAAAAAAGTATTAAATTTTAATTATCTTATTTAATAATAAAATAATTTTATTACTTAAGCTTTCTTATTAAATTTATTAATAATTAAGTTAATAATAAAAATTTATTACGGTTTAGGCTTTGCCCATTATAATTAGTTAGTAGGCCTTAGCCCTATAAGAATAGGCTTTAGCATAAATATAAATAGAGAGTAAACCTTCTTCTTTATACTTTAAATATAAACCCTATTTAAATACTTTATAATAAATAACTTAAGGCTAGCTTATAATATATATTTAAAGTCTTTTTACACTATAAACCCATAATATAATTATATAAAACTTAATATAGCGAAACTTAAAAAAAATAATAGCAACCTATTAAGCCCTTCCTTATTTAAAAAAACTCTTATCTTAAAAATACTTAGTAACTTAATTAATAAAGATAAGGGTTAAGTTTGCAATAAATAGGAAGGTAATTAATATTAAAGGGGCTTAATTCTTTTATATATTTAATTAGCTAGGAACTTTTTATAATTAATTTTTACCTTATATTAATTTTATAAAAATATTTAAGGGATAGCTAAAAAGCTTTTTAAAAAAGGTTTATTTTATGCTTAAAGACCCTTTTAAGCAAAAATATATTAAGCTTAGCTTAATTATATTATAATAGCGCTATAAGGAGAAAATAATAAAATTTCTTGCTTAATTTAATTAATTAACTTATATAGCAAAGGCTTAAAGTTAGCTAAATAAATATAAAATATTATTAATAATTAATAGCTTAATCTTTATAATAAAAGCTTAGCTTAATTATAAGGAATAATTAAATATATTTAAAGCCTTTTACTTTACCTTATAGCAATATAAGGGCATTTTTAATGCTATAATAAGGGAAAATAATACTTAATCTTAAAATAATAAAGTAATAAATATTAATATTATAACGATTTTAATAAGTAAAGTTAAGTATTTTATATATAGCTAACTTAGCTATTATAAGCATAACTATCTTAACTATTATAAAAAAATAAGAATATAGCTTTTATTAATTAAAGCTAGCAAAGGAAAGAAGTTTATTTAAGGGGGCATAAAATTTTTTTTTATAAAATAAGGCTTAAAAGCAATGCCAGCTTAGCGCTAACCTAAGCTTAAAGTAAATTAATTACATATTAGCTAATTTAATATTATAAAAATGCTTAAAATTTAAGAAATTTCCATTAATAAAGTAAATTATTTATAATTAAGCATTAATTAATTATAAATTATATAATAAATTTATAATCTTAAGATTTTAAATAAAGAAGCTTATATAAAAGGCTTATATTAAAAAATTATAAAAATGCTATTAATTTAACCATTAATTTATATTTAAATAATTATTTTTTATTAGCTTATTTTAGCTAATATATTAAATTATAAAGGCTAAGATATATTAATTATAAATAATAAGCTAAGCCTTTAATATAATTAAAAGGCATTAAGGTATAATTAAATAGCTAAGCAAAGAGTAATATTTAATTTATAATTAAATTATAATATCTTTTATTTTTTATTATATAGTTACCCTTTAAAGCTTGCTATAAAACCTTAAAAAAAAAGGATATATTATAATTTAAGCTTTGCTTATTATAATTAATTAATAGGCCTTAGCTTTATAAGAATAGGCTTTAATGTAAATATAAATAAAGAGTAAACCTTTTTCTTTATACTTTAAATATAAACCTTATTTAAATACTTTACAGCAAATAACCCAAGGCTAGCTCATAATAAAATTATATAAATAAGCTTATTAATTTTAATATTATTATAACTTAACTTATTTAACTTAATAAATTTAATATTACTTAAATTAATATTAATTAAATATACTTTAATTTTAAAATTTAAAACTTTATTTTAATATATTTATTTTAAAATATATATTTAAACCCTTTATATAATAATAAATACTTAAATATTTAATATTAAAGGAATTATATAATATTAATATTTTTAAAGTTTAAATATAATTATAACTTATAATTAAAAAAACTAATAATAATAAAATTTACTTTTAATAATATTAAACATTATAAATATAAATATATTAAAATTAATAATTAAATAATTAATTTATAATTAAAATTAAATTAATTTCTTTATAAAATAAATTTTATAAATATAATTTTAATAAAAACCTTTTTTATTTTTATTTATATTAATATATATATTTTTAAAAAACTTTTAAAGAAATTATAAAATTATATAAGCTTTTAAAAAACCTTTATTAAATAAATTATTATTAAAATTAATATTTAAATTTAAAGTTAACTTTAATAAAAGTTAAAATAAAAAATAATTTTCTTAATAATTATTTATAATTATTTTATAAAATTATTAAAAAACTTTTAAAGAAAAGTAAAATAATATAATTATAATAAAATAAATATTAAAAACATATTTAAATATATTATATTATTTTAAATTTGTTTTTTTTATAAATAATTTAAAAATAAAAAATAAAAACAAAATAATTTAAAATCTTTTTATTAATAAAATATAAATAATATTAAATAACTTTTATTATATAATATAATATATATATATATATATATATATAATTATATAATTATATATATTTTAATATATTATTTATTTTATTATTAAAAAAAGCTTTTATATAATAATTTAAAGTTAAAAAATAATTAAAAAGCTATATAAATAATTTTAAAATTAATAAATAAACCCTTTTTTAAACTTAATTAAAGCTTTAAAGATAATTAATATATAAAATATAATTTATTAATAAATAATTATTATTTATAAGTTTTTCTTTTATTATATTTATTAATTTTAGTAATTTTAATATTAATTTAAAGTAATTAATTTAATAAAAGTTAATATTAATTAATATTAATTAATATTAATTATAATTAACTTTTTATTTTTAATTAATTTTTTAATAAAAAATATATATTTAATATAATTTATTATAAAAAATGTTTATTAATAAATAATATTTTATAATAAGGTTTATAAATTATTATTAATTTTAATATTTATTTAATATAAAAAAGTTAATAAAAGTTAATATTAATTATATTAAATTATTTATTTTTAATTAATTTAATTAATTTAAAGTAATTATTATTAATATAATATAATTAAAAGTTATTAAAGTTTATATAAAATAACTTTTTTTTAATATAAATTATATTTTAATTTTTTATATTAAATTTATTTTAATTTATTTATTTAAATATTTATTATATTAAGATTAATATTATATTATTTATTTTTTATTAAAAAGATAAAACTTTTTAATTATTTAAATAATTTAAAAACCTTAAAAAATTATATAAAATCTTAAAAAATAATTAAAATTATATATATTTTTTATATTTTTAAAATTAAATTAAATTATATTATAAAATAAATTAATAATATTTTTATAAATATTTATATATTAATAAATATAAACTTAATTAAATTAAAAAATAAATATTTATTTAATATATTATTAAATAAAATACTTAAAGCTTTTTATTATAATTATTATAAGTATTAAGCTTATAGCACATTATTATAATATAATAGTTTATTATAGCATTATTACGGTTTAAGCTTTGCTCATTATAATTAATTAATGGGCTTTAGCCTTATAAGAATAGGCTTTAGCATAAATGCAAATAGGGAGTAAACCTTCTTTTTTATACTTTAAATATAAACCTTATTTAAATATTTTATAATAAATAACTTAAGGCTAACTTATAATATATATTTAAAGTCCTTTTGCATTATAAACTTATAATATAATTATATAAAACTTAATATAATAAAATTTTAAAAAAATAATGGTAGCTTATTAAGCCCTTTCTTATTTAAAGAAATTCTTATTTTAGGAATACTTAGCAACTTAATTAATAAAAATAAGGGCTAAATTTATAATAAATAAAAAGGCAATTAATGCTAAAGGGGCTTAATTCTTTTATATATTTAATTAGCTAAGAACTTTTTATAATTAATTTTTACCTTATATTAATTTTATAAAAATATTTAAAAAATAGCTAAAAAGCTTTTTAAAAAAGGTTTGCCTTGCATTTAAAAACCCTTTTAAGCAAAGATATGCTAAGCTTAGCTTAATTATATTATAATAATACTATAAAAAAGAAATAATAAAATTTCTTATTTAATTTAATTAATTAGCTTATATACTAAAAACTTAAAGTTAGCTAAATAAATATAAAATATTATTAATAGCTAATAGCTTAATCTTTATAGCAAAAGCTTAGCTTAATTATAAAAAGTAATTAAATATATTTAAGGCCTTTTGTTTTACTTTATAATAATATAAAGATATTTTTAACGCTATAATAAAAAAGGATAATACTTAACTTTAAAATAATAAAGTAATAAATATTAATATTGCAATAATTTTAATAAGTAAAGTTAAGTATTTTATATATAGCTAACTTAGCTATTATAAATATAATTATCTTAATTATTATAAAAAAATAAGGGTGCAGCTTTTATTAATTAAGGCTAATAAAAAAAAAAAGTTTATTTAAAGAGGCATAAAATTTTTTCTATAAGGTAGGGCTTAAAAGTAATGTTAACTTAACGCCGGCTTAAGCTTAAAGCAAATTAATTATATATTAATTAATTTAATGCCATGGAAATGCTTAAAATTTAAGAAATTCTTATTAATAAAGTAAATTGTTTATAATTAAGTACTAATTAATTGCAAATTATATAATAAATTTATAATTTAAAAGTTTTAAGTAAAAAAGCTTATATAAAAGGCTTATATTAAAAAATTATAAAAATGCTATTAATTTAATTGCTAGCTTATATTTAAATAATTATTTTTTATTAACTTATTTTAGCTAATATATTAAATTATAAAGATTGAAATATGCTAATTATAAATAATAAGCTAAGCTTTTAATATAATTAAAAAATATTAAAATATAATTAAATAGCTAAGTAAAAAGCAATATTTAATTTATAATTAAATTATAATATCCTTTATTTTTTATTATATAGCTACTCTTTAAAGCTTGCTATAAAAACTTAAAAAAGAAAGATATATTATAATTTAGGCTTTACTTATTATAATTAATTAATAAGTTTTAGCTTTATAAAAATAGGCTTTAATATAGGTATAAACGGGAAGTAAATCTTTTCCTTTATACTTTAAATATAAACCCTATTTAAACACCTTACGGTAAATAACCCAAGGCTAGCCCATAATAAGCATAATAAATAGCTAGTTTAAAGAAAGTATAAAGATTTCCTTATTATACTTTAATAATATAAATTACTATATTATAATAATATTATCTTTAAAACCTCTTTAAAAAAAAGAATTAATTTTTACTTTTAACTTATAATAAGTATTAATAATTAATAATTATAACTTATTTACGCCTTATATAAATAACTTTTAATAAAAGATTTTCTTTATAATTAAAGAATGCTTTTTATAATTAAGGAATAAACTTTATAATTAAAGCAATAAGCAATTAAAATAATTTTTATACTTATAAATTATTATTATATTATATATTAATAATTTTTACTTATTAATAATTATTTTAAAATCTTTTATAAAATTATTATTACTATATAAAATAATGTAATTATTTTAAATTAAATAAGCATTTTAAAATTATCTTAATATCTTTTAGCTATATTTAAATATATAAAAAACCTTATTATTATAAGCTATTTATTTATTTGCTAAGCATTAAGTTTATATAAAAGAATTTTTTAAGATATAATAATAGCTTTAACTTAAAAATATTATATATACTTAAAATAAATAAATCTTATACTTAATTAAAAACTATATATTTAAATTTAATTTTACTAATTATAAAGCTAAAAAAGCTATTAAAAATATTAAAATATATATTATATTCCCTTATTTTAATTATAATATTTTAAATATATTAAAATTATTATTAACTTTTAGCTAAACTTTAATGCTTTTTAAATTTAACTTTAAAACTAAGCATTATTAATAATGCTATAATAAATATAAATAAAAGTTAAAGTAACTTATAATACCTTGCTTAATAAAATATTAAAAAAACTTAAAATAAAAAAGCTATTAAAGTTTAATAACTTTAAAGAAAAGAAATAAAATGTTAAAAGTATTAAAATTATTTCTTAATTATAATATAAGGATTTCTTAAATAATAAAAAGAAACTATTAGCATAAAGATTAAAGTTTATAAGTTATTAAGCTAAAAATGCTTTTTAAGTATAATAAGTATAAGCTTAAGGTAGTAATTTATTAAATAATAATAATTTAAATAATAATAATAATAATTATAAAAATTTAAATCTATATTATAAGCATAATAACTTTTCTTAATGCAATAAAAATTATAAAAAAAAGCATTAAATATTACATTATCTTTTTATAATTTTTATATATTATTAAGCTTAATTAATTATAATAAGTTTAATATTAAAGAAATAAAGTATTTTAAATTATTATTAAAATAGTAACTTTATTTAATAAAGGGAAAGGTTAATAAAAATAGCATTTAAATTTAAAAGGATATATTCCTATTTATATATATTTATATTATATAAATAAAAAATAATAAGAAGTAAGTAAATTTATTAGCTAAATAAATGCATTTCTTTTTATAAAGATTAACTTAAGATTATTAAAGCTTAAGCCTTAATAAAAAATAATAAAATAATTTATAAGCACTTAATATTAAATAGCTAATATAATAAATAGCTTAAAAAAAAACCTTTTGCATACTTTATAAGGTAGCCTTAAATTAGCTTAATAAGCAATATTATAATATTAAGTAACTTTTAAAATAATATAATATAAGCTATTTTTATAAAAATATATAAAAATATACTTAAAATATAAACTTTTATAAAGATTAAATAACTATATTAATATATAATTAAATTAATTTATTATTTATAATATATAAATTTAATTATTTTAGCTTAAAAATTATATTTAAGAATTTTAAATAAGAACTTAAATTTATTATTTTAAAATAATATAAACTTATAATTAATACTTTTTTATTATATGCTTAGTAAATTAAAGCTAATTATTTAAGTTAAAATATTACTTTTATAAAAGAATTTCCTTTTAATATATTATAATTATTATAAGCTTATAAATAATAAATTAAAAGGGATATTTAGCAATACTTTAAATAATAATTTATATCTTTATAATAAATTCTTTTATTAACTTTTAAAGGTAACTTAACTTAGCCTTATTATAAAGTAATTAAATATAATAAAATATAAATCCTTAAAGCTAAGTTTTAATAATAATTAAAAAAGTAATATTAACATTAATGCATTAAATTTATAGTTAATTAATAAAATCTTTCTTTGCTATTAAGATTATAATAAGGTATTAATATAGCATAAAATGCTTTATAATTAGGAATAAAAGGTATAAATACTTACTTTATTTTTTACTTCTTATATAAATAAGGAATTAAAAAATAATAGTATTATATATTTAAAGATATTAATTATTATATTATAAAGAATAAAGCTTATTACTTTTATATAAAAAATAATGCTTAAGAAAGAAATAAAGAATATCTTTAATTCTTTATTAATAAGGGATATACCCTTATAAATAAAGAAATAATTATAATAAGTAATTAAGTAATATTTACTTTAAAGATAGGAAATAGCTAAGAAACTTTAAAAATCATTATACCCTTAAAATAAATAAAGGAATTCTTTTTTTATTATTATTTATTAATAGCTTAAATAATAAAAGCTACCTTTATTTCTTTAATATTGCATTATTATATAAAAAAAGTCCCTTATTTATAAATATTTAATATTAAGATATTTACCTTATAATAAATAAGTATTTAAATTATAATATAATAATATAAATTATTAATTAATTAAGGAAGCATAAGTATTTAGCGTTTAATAGGAAACCCTTAAATTATAAAAGTTTATTGCTAAATAAGGTGCTATTAATAATAACTTTAACTTAAAAGTACTTAATATATATATATATATATATAAGTATTAGCAATACTTACTTTTAAAGAATTAATTATATTAACTTACTTTAATATAAAAGCTAATTATTTTATAATTTTCTTTATATTATTAAATTACTTTTTAAGAATAAAAGTTAATTAATATATTTAAAATTATTTTAAGGGTATAAGAATAATAATAATTAAAGGATAAGCTATATTTTCCTTATATCTTTATAATATAATAAATAAAAACCTATATTTTCTTAAAATTTAAGTTAAAGCTTAGGTTTTTAAAAGTTTAAATATTAAAATCCTTATTAAATAAGAAATTATAATTTTATATAAAATAAATATCTTAAATTTAAAGAAAGCTATTAAAATTATATTTCTTTAAAACGTAATAATTTTTATTAAAATTTACTTTAAAGGACTTATAATTAACTATTATATTAAGATAATAATTATTATTATTATTTTATTTAAATTATATTACCTTATTTTTATATATATAAAGGTATATTTAAATAAGCTACCTTTTTATTTAAGCTTAAGTTAAAGAAGTATACTTATAATTTAATAAAGCTAACTATTTATTATATTTTAACTATTAATAAAATCTTTATATTTAAATGCTATTAAAGAAAATTATAAGTTAAAATTCTTATATATTTAAAATATAATAAATAAGTTAAGGTAAATTAAAAGTTTATAATATAAGCAATGTAAAATACTTATTTTTAATTTCTTAATAAATTATTTAATATTTTAGCAAAGTTTTTAATAAATAATTTTATTAAAAACTTTAATGCTTTTCTTTTTTTAATTATTAACTTTATAAGGATTACTTAAATTAATAATATTTAAGAAAAGATAATATATTTTAATAAAAATAATATAAATTCCTTAAAAACTAAGTTATTTTTATTTTATAAGTATATTATATTAAAAATAAAACTTAGCATTAATAAATTATTAAATGTATTTAAAGTAAAACTTCCTTATAAAGTTATAATTTATAATAAATTCCTATCTTTTATTTAATAAATTTAAAGGCTAATAAAAATGTATTTAGCTTTATAAATGGATATTAATTTAATTAATATCTTAAAAGAGGAATAAATATATATTTTATTAATAAATAATTAATAAAATTAAAAAGTAATATAATAATTATATTTAATAAGCATAAATAAATAAATAATTATTAATAAAGTTTTAAATAAATTGCATTGCAAGGGTTAAATTAAATAAGTTATTACTTAATTTCCTTTTAGCTTATTAATGTTTATAATATAATAAGTAATAAATAATAAGTAAAAAGGATAAATAATTATAAATTTAAGAGCATTTAATAAAGTAATAATACTTAATATTTATTCTTTATTATTTTAATTTAAAGTTATTTATATAATTTATAAAAAAAACTTTTTTATAATTATAAATACTTAATCCTTCTTTTATTAATTTTTAATTTATTTATTATATTATAATTAATTCATAATAATTAATATAAAAGGATAGGAATATTTAAATATTGCTATTATAAAATATTAAAATTTATTATAATATACTTAATATTTTATAAATAAACTTTTAAGAAATTATTAAAGCATAGCCTTTATTTTTATAAATAATATTATTATTTACTTAAATATAGCTAATTAATATATTAAAAACCTTAATATTATTATAATATTACTTTAAAAATATAATATTATAATCTTAAGCTTAAAATTCTTTATAAAATACTTATTTATTAAGTTATTTAACTTTAAAGTAAATGGTTTAGCTATTTATATAGTTAATATAAAGATATAAGCTTTATAAGATATAAGATTCTTAAAAATATTAATAGCTTTGGAAAAGTTTATTAATATAATTAGCTTTTTATAATACCTTATATTATAATTTAATAAATATATTAACTTATTATAATATTATAAAATTAAAATGCTAATATATATATAAATATAAGGTAAATTATTATTAAAAAGTAATTAAAAATAATTTATTAAGTATTTAAGCTTTAACTTAACTTTTTAAAAAGTTATAGCTTTTAAAGATATATAATATACCCTTAAGTAATTAAATATTCTTTTTTATTATCATTTATATAAGATATTATTTTTATAAATTAATACTTTTAAGGTAAATAAATTTTTTAAACTTATATTTTAATTTAAGGACTTTATAAAATACAATTTTAAATAATTAATTTTATAAATAGCTATATAACCTTTTATATACTTTAATAAAATGTTTATAATAATGAAAATAAAATATTAATTTATAAAGTTAAAAATAATATGCTTAATTTAGCTTATTAAAAAGGTAAGAATTATTATTTAATTTAATATAATAAAATTAATTTATATTTTTATAAATTATTTAATAATAATAAGCATTATTAATTAAATAAGCCTTAATATAGTAAATTAAATTAAAATAAATATAAAACTTATATTAATATTTAAGTTTCTTAGTTAATATTAATTAAATATTTAATATAATTATAAATATACTCTTAAAAATCCCATCTTATTAATGCAACTTAAGGAAATAAAAAACGTTAAAGGAGTTATAAAAAGAAAGCTTATTTTATATTATTTTAAAAGCATATATTAATTAAATATATGCTAAAGAAATATAAAAAGCATATATATAAACTTTAAAATAAAGAAATATTATTAATTAAATTATAATAAACCCATTATTATAAATGCGCATTCTTTTTACTTTTATAAATAGCTTGTTATATTTAAAGAACTTAAATAGCTATAATAAATTAATGATATTATTATTAATAAATAAAGATATTATAACTTAAGTATATAATAATTATTATTATTTTAATATTTAAAAAGTTTAATATAATTTATTTAATAAGTTTATTATTTATAAACTTTAAAAAAACATTAAGAAATATATTAAATATTGCTTAATGTAATAGGCTTGGGCTATTGCCTAAGCCGTAATGCATGTCCATGCTAAGCCTATATTGCATCCAACTCTTTTATATAATAAGGCATATACTTAAAAGATAAATTTAAAGTTAGGCCCTTTTAAGGCTTAACTTACTTCTTAAATATTGCAATTTATAATTCCTTTTAAGTACCTTTTAATAAATGCTTAAAGCCAACCTATAATATTAAATTATAATCTTTAAACTATATTAAGGAGGATATTTATATTATAAAGATAAATAACCTTATACTTAAGATATTAATCTTTTTATAAAATATATAGCTAAAAATTTCTTAACTTACTTTAATATTAAGTTATAAAAATACTTAAAAAGCACCTTAGCTTTCTTAGCTATTTATAATAATGCTTATTAATATTAATAGTAATATTATTATATCTTTTTTTATAATAATACTTTATTAATTTATAAAGCTTAAAGTATATATAAATCCTTTTAATTTACCCTTAATTTAATATAAGCCGCTTTTAATTAAGCCTTTATTTAATAATAATTAAGATAGCTTTTTAATTTAAAAAATTATAATATAATATAAGCTATAAATTAATATAAATTTTATTAAAAATCCTTAAAAGTATTAAATTTTTTTATAAAATTAATTATTTATTAAGATATAATTATATATTGCAATATTTTATAAATAAGGCGGGCCTTAAAATGGCTTTAATATAAATAAATTCTTTAAATACTTAAAGCATTATTATAAAAACTTATATTAATAAATAGCTACTTTAATTAAGCTTAAGATATTTTAAATATAGAATTATAATAGCTTTGCTTAGTTTTATATTTAATTTAAATAATTAATAATATAAATTAAGGGCTTTAAATAATTAAATAAAGTAAAGTTAAATTACTTTTATAATTAGCTTTTTTTATAGCTTTATAATAAGATTATTAAGGTATTAATTTTGCATATAAATTATAATAAGGTAGTAAATGCATATTATTAAATTGCTTATAAGCTAAAAGTATAAAATCTTAAGCGCTAATAATATATAAACTTAACCTTATATTTCTTAAAGCTCTTAGCTTAAGGGTAATAAGTAATAAATTAAGATATAATAGTAATAAATATAGTTATAATGAATATAATAAGGGGTTAAGGTATTAAAAATAAAAGGCTATAAGGGCATTAAAATGCCTTTTCCTTTTAATTAATTAATAGTTAAGTTAAGATACCTTAAATCTTTAAATTTAAAAAAGAGGCTTAATAAGAGCATAAAGTATATTTATATTATGGCTAATAAGGATACTTTATAATAAATTATAAACTCTTTTTTATAGCTATGTTAACTTAAGTTTAAGTTATAAAGCTAATTATATTTTATAAAAAGGATTTTATTAGCCTTAAGAGAAAAAATTAACTTTTAAGCAAAGTTTTATTTAAAAGCATAAGCCTTTTTTATAAGCTTAATTTATAGAAAAATAATATTAATAAATATAAAATAAATTAAATAAGCTTTTTTTTTTAATTTTTATTATTATAAATTATAAATATATTATTATTACTTAAATAAATAATAAGTATAGCTATTATATTATTATAAATAAGTAATAAGCATAAAAAGTAAAATTAAAGCTAATAGCTTTACTTATCTTAAGAAATTTAAGAATAATTATTAGCTTATTATAAAGTTAATATATTATATATATAATATAGCTTTTTTTAAATATTAATATATAGCAAGTCCTTATCTTAGCTTATATAATTTTAAGTATAGTTTATCCCTTTTTATTAAGCTTATCTTAATTATATTATTATAATATTTTGCTAAATTTAGTTTATAATTATATAATAATTAATATAGCTTAAGAAATAATTATAAAGAAGGAAAGTTAATAAAATATAAGCAATTTAGCTTAATTAATCTTTAAAGCAGCTATAAAGGTATAAATAAACTGCTTATCTTATAATAAAATAATAAATATTACCTTAATAAAAATAAGTTTAAGTAAGGTTATATAAATTCTTTAAGTTATAGCTTTTTAAAAGAAAAATAATAATAATATAAAATAATATAAGGCTAAGCTTTTATTAAAGGAAATATAAGACTTTATTAGCCTTTTTAATAAAGAATAAGCTTTTATTTTTTTATTATATTAAAATTAATTTAATTATTATATTTATTTATTATTAATAGAAAATAGGTTTACATTAATATTATTATAAGGCTTATTATATAATATACTTTAAAATTAATTACTTAAGCTATAAAAATAAATTATAAAACTTTATAATAAAGGTTAAATAAGGGCTAGTTTTTTATTTATAGCGGCTTTAATTCTTTTAATGTATAAGGTAAATAAGGGGTGGTGGTTTTATATAAATTATTATGCCCTTAATAAAATAACTTAATAGGATTATTACCCCCTTTTCTTTATTAAGAAAATATTATGCTTTTTCTTTAATATTTAATAATTTATAAAGCTAAATATTTATATAGCTTTTTATTAAATATAAATAGCAAAAAAGTAAGAGTATTTAATAATATTTTAAACTTAATTTAAGTTATTTAAATAATTAATTTGCTTTTTTAATTTATTTAATATGCTTATTATATTTTAATAATATATTAATTTAATCTTAATTAATATTTTAAAAGATTATATAATAATATATTTAAATAATATATTAATATTTTCCTTAAGCTTAAGGAGAAATTATATAAAAAAGATATAAAAGGTTTTATGCTATTTATAAAATATTAAATTAAATTTAAATTAAAATAAATATAAGTTTATAATAAAAAAAATAAAGTATTTAAGCTTTATTGCTATAATTAAAATAAGTATTTAAATAAACTTAAAAAAGGTTAAGGTAATTTAAAAATAAGAAATGCTATAAATAGTTTATAGCATTTAAAGCTTTATAAAGTTTGCAAACTTTTATTATAACTTTATTAAGAACTTTTTTAAGATTATTAATTTCTTTCTTTATTTTATTATTAAGGGGACTTCTTTTTAATAAAGAAGTAAAAAGGATAAGGCCTTTTATTATTTTAAGGTAATATTTATAAAGATATTAATTTTAGCTAAATAAGATTTAAATTTAAATATAATAATAAAGGCGAATTGCTTAAAAATAGCTTTTAGCATATATTTATTAATTTAAAAAAGGAAGGCTCTTTATTTAATTACTTATTACTTTATAAAGCTTTCTTTAGCATAATAAAATTATATTATTTATAATAAAGAGCTATTAGCAATAATTAAGACCTTAAAGGTATAATTATTTATACTTTAAAATATATTTTACTTATTTATAATACTTATAAATTATAAAGGCTTTAAGTACTTTATTAACCTTTAATTTTTTTTAAAAAAATAAGCTTAATAAGCTAAAACTTTATTTCTTTTTTATTATAATCTTTAATATTACTTAAGAATATAAACATAATATCTTAATATATTATTATAATAAAAATAAGATAAAATAATTTTAAAAAAGAACTATATAATTAAAATGCTTTAATTAATTTTAATAATAATCTTTAATATTTATATTATTATATTTATAAGGCTATAATTATTTAATAAATTAATATTAATTATGCTTTAAAATAAAGAAGTTTAATAAAATTTATAATATAAAATTTATTATAAGGTAATTATATTTAATTAATAATAATTCTTTAAGAAAGCTAAGATAATAATTTAAATTGCTAATTATACTCTTAATATATATAATATACTTTAATTTTAAAGCTAATTATAGCTTTTAAGTTAAGAATTGCTTATTATATTAATATTATAATAAGCTTATAACTTTCTTATAATAAGGCATTTAAAATAAAAAAAAACCTTTTAAATCTTCTTATATAATTTTTATTAAAATAATATATTATAAGCAATTTAATATTTTATTTAAAATTATAATATATATTATTAAACTTAGCTTAATTAATAACTATAATAAGGCTTATTTTACTTTATTCCTTTTTTAAATTGCTATTAATTTTAAATATTTATTAATTTTATAATAAACTTATTAGCTTATAAAGGCAGCCTATATTACTTAATAATTATTATAAATTGCCTCTTAAAATAAGTTTTCTTAAAAGCAATATACTTTATAATTATAAAGAATTGCATATAATGCTTTATTACTTTATAATAACGCTATTATAAATTCTTTATATTTATTATTAGTAATTAAGGCTTTAATTAAATAAAAGCGTTTTAAGTTTCTTTATATGCTTAAGTAAATATAAAATGCCTTTTATTTATAATATATTACTTTAAAATAAATAATAATATAAAGTAAATAAATTAAGAAATATAAAAGTATTTATATAATATTATTATCTTTTTATAAGATAATTAAGTTAATTACTTCTTAGCTTGCTAAATAACGCTAAATAATAAAGATTTAATAATAATTAGCTAAAGCTTAAATTAATTAATAAATAAATTTAATATATAAGTAATCCCAAGCCCCTTAAATATAATAGCATTTATAGCTAGTTTTAAGGGCTAAGCAGCTGCATTTCTAAATTATCTTTAAATTAAAATAAATATTACTTAAGCCGCTATTATTTTTATTTAATAATAATAAGAGTAAATAGCTAATAAACATTACTAAATGGCAGAAAGATTTTACATTAATAATTAAGTATAGCTATTCCTAAGATACTTTTAAATTATTTAATTAATAAAGAAGCTTAATTAGCTATATTAAAAATATATTATAATAAATATTTTT
This sequence comes from Diaporthe citri, assembly GCF_014595645.1. NCBI lineage: Eukaryota > Fungi > Ascomycota > Sordariomycetes > Diaporthales > Diaporthaceae > Diaporthe > Diaporthe citri. The sequence continues at coordinate 193,770 of NW_025064866.1, forward strand.
ATACCTTAAATAATTATCCTAAATATATTAAGCTAAGTTTATCTTACCTTTAATATTAATTAAATTAAGCATATTATAAAGAATTTACTATTTATTTAAATATTTATAAATATTTAGCTAAATATTATACTAATTTTAAATAAAGTAAATAAAAGCTAAAATAAGAAATACCTTATAAAGGAAATCCTAGTAATTAAAAATATATTAAGGTACTTATAAAATAGTTTCCTTAAAAAGTAAGTTTATATTAAATAAAAAAGCTAAAATATATTAATATAAAAACCTTTTAAAAACTTATAAAGATTAACGGCTTTTAACTTATTTAAGGTATAATAAGGAAATGCTATTATTTATAAAGGACTGCCTATTTAAGGTAATTATAAGGCAAGCTTATATTAAGCTTAATAAGCTTATTTAAAGACATAATACAAGGCAATAAGAGTTATAAGCAAAGATAAAATGAAAATAAATAGGATTTTATTATGCTATTATAAGCTATTTAAATAAGGCTGCAAAGCAAGCCCTAAGTATTTATTATATTTAAACAAGGCGTAATAATAATAGGATTTAAACTTATAACCTTATTTATATATAAATATTCTTAATTAACTAAGACTTATTATATATTTATTTAATAAATAAATTAAATCCCCTTTTTATAAAAATTAAATAACATATTAAGCTAAAAGAAAACTAAGCTATATAGCTAGTTTTTTACAAGGCAAAATTATATTAAGTATATTACTTTCTTAAAATTCTTTTATTATTATTTATTTAAGTAAGTATATTAAAAATATTTAATTATAAAACTAAAAACTATAAGGGTTAATAATAAGGCTATAATAACTTAATAATAATAAGAATTAAACCTATAAATTTTTTATTTAAAAATAAAGCTTTTAATTACTTAAATTTATTATAATTATAATAATAGGCTAGGCTGGTTAATGCTTATAATAAAGGATATTATAGCTAAAAAAGGGTAAGTTTTTAAAATCCTTTTCCTTATTTTTTCGCTTTTCCTTTTTAAACTTATTATAAATATAATAGTAATTTAAATTATAATTACATTATTTAGCATTAAAAACTTAGCTAATAAGAATATTTAAGGCGTTAATTATTATATTAAATTCCTTATAATAATAATCCTTAAATATATTAAAATGCGCTTAAGGCTAAGTTAATATAAACATAAGAAAAGAATAAAAAAGGTACTTATATTAAGGGCATATATATTATTAATATAATAATTAATTTTAGCTTTTTAATTATTATTAAGAGTTATAAAGGTATTTACTATTCCTTAAGTAAAGCAGGTTAATTAGTAATTATTAGCATTAATACTATTAATATAATGCATAATTACATTAGCATTAATAAGGAATAAAAATATATTAATAAGCTATAATAAGGTTAAGGGTATACCCTTAATAAAATTAGCAAAAGTATTAATTAAGGCTATATTGTAAAAATAAGTATAATTGCTTAAATAAATAGCAAGAGTAATAAAAAACAGCTTTATTAACGTAATATTTATAGCCTTATAGAAATTAATAATGATATAATTAAAGATTAAGGTAAATATAGCTATATTATTATAAGTAAGGGTAGTGGATTTAACTTGCTTAAGGATAAAAATATAGCTATTATTAATAATAATTACTTTTTTTAAATAATGCTATATATTTTATAATAGTAATAAATTGGTAAATATATATATATGCTAAATATACTTATGCTTATAATAGCGATAGCTAATATAAAATATATTATAACTTTTAAGGATATAAATAAGTAGCTTATTAATTTTATAAAAAGTTGCAATGCATAATTTATAAGAAAAGGATAGTTATTTAATAAGTTGCTAATTCTTATTATTAAAATTATTAAGCACTTAATATAATTTTATAATATAATATTCCTATATTTAATTAATAATTATAATAAACTTATGTTAAGAAAGAAATAAGGTAACTTTAAAAATTATATTATTAAGGTAATAAAGTAGCTTATTATTATTATTATTATTAGCAATGGTTATATTAAAGCCGCTATGCTAATTATTAAAACTTATAATAAAAGCCATTTCTTATTTTTCTTCTTATATAATGGGAAAAAAGTAAATATTAAGGAGAATATTAAGGGATTAAGAGAGTATTAATAAGTTAAGGAAAGGGTGCTTAATAAATAAGATATAAATAAAAAAGGGTATATTAAGAAATTATTAAGGAATTAAAAAGGTATTAATATATTAAGGTAATGGCTTTTTAATAAAAAAGGGTGGCCATAAGGAAAGTATAATAAGTATAAGGATAAATAGCTAAAGGATTGAATTATAAGAAGGTTAAAGGATTATATAAGTATTAATTAAGCTAAAGAAGGCTTTTTAATTAAGGGTAAGATAAAGTTAAGGGATAATTAATATAAATAAAGAAATAATTATAGGGGCAATAAAAAGGTTGCATAAAGATAATAAAATAATATATATAATAAATATATTATAGTAATAATATAGTATTAAGAAAAAGAAATTATAAAAAAAAGTATAATTATAGGAAAGTTATCTTAAGTAATAATAATAAATATAATATAAAAATAATGGCTGCGGTAAACAATATTAATATATTAATAAGAGCGCGTTATAACTTAAAATTAGCAATATATATAGCCTATACATAACCATAATATATTAATAAAGAATTATATATATAGCAATAATATTACTATATTATAATAGCCTATAGCATATATAATATATACTTTGCATTATATTATATTAAGCATAATATATAAATATAGCTAATATAGGAATGAAATAAATAATTATTGCTCCTAAGGTAAATAAATATAGCTTTAAAATAAGTATATAATAGGGTAAATATATAATTAGTATAAAACCGCGAAAGCCTTAGGTTTAATCTTTATTATGCATAATATAAGAGTAAAAAAGAGGCTATATAATGAGCTTAAGCTATTACCTAAGCCATAATGCATGCTTATACTAAGCTTATATTATACTTAACCTTTTTATATAATAAAGTATATACTTAAAAGATAAATTTAAAGTTAGGCCCTTTTAAGGCCTAATTTACTTCTTAAATATTGCAATTTATAACTCCTTTTAAGTACCTTTTAGCAAATGCTTAAGGCCAACCCATAATACTTAATATATATTATAAATTAATATAATAATTAAGCTTTATTAAGTAAACTTAAGATAATTATTATATTTAATATACCCTTTTATATATATATTATAAACTTTATTATAATATTATTAAATATATTATTAATTAAAACATTATAATAATTAAATATTATATTATTCTTTAATGCCCTTTTAATTATTATACATAAATATATTAAATTATTATTACTTATACTAAGAATAATACTTTATATAACTTAAAATTAAGCAAAAGCTATACTTATATAGCTATATTTAGCTAATTAAAGCATATTTATTTAAATAATCTTAAATAAAGATTTAAAATTTATATTAAATATATAAAAATCTTTATAAAAATAATTAAGTATTAAACTTTTATTTTTAATAATATATTACTTATAAATAAATAAATTATTAAAGCATAAAAATATAATAATAAAACTAGCTATTTAAATATTTATATAAGAAAATTCCATTAAATTATAAATAAAAGTAATGCCATTACTTTAATTTAATCTTAACAATATATATAACGCTATTATTAAATACTTAGCTAATGAAATAATATATAGCATAAATACTATTATTATATTATAAGCCGGCTTATAATATAAAGCTATTTATAAAGATATATTTTAAAAAAAGCAAACTTTAATATTATAATAGCTTAAATATAAATAAAATAAAAATATAACTAATAATATAAACTTATTACCTTTAAGATAAAAAATTAAATATAAGTTTAAATTAATTATAATTACTATTTACTAAGCAACTTATTAAGAAAATACTCTTAAAAATAAATAAAATCTTTTAAAATTTAAGAAAAAGTAAGCAACTTAATATATAAACTTAAACTATCACTAAATATAAACATATATTTAATAATATTAATTATTTAACTTATATTAATATATGAATTAAAAAGCAATTTATATAAACATAACTCTTTACTAGCTAAATTAATAAAAATAAAAAAAAAGAAAATAAAAAATAAAAATACTTAAAGAATTATCGTTATTATAAATTAAAAAGAATTTTAAATAAAAGAATAATATAAAAAAGAAAAGTAAAGGAAACTTAATATCTTATAAAATAAAAGAACTACCTATATTATTATAATATTTAAATATTAAAAAGTTTATTAAATGCTTTAAAACTTATATAAAAGTTTAACTATTAAAAGAACTTTATAAATAGCTTATATAAAAAGGCATGCAAGCAATATTAACTAAGGTTAACTTTATTAAAACTTAGCAAGGTATAAAAATAATTATAATAATAATTAGGCAAATTAAGATAAAATTACTAAGTAATAATTAAGTAGCTTTATAAAAATAAATTAATTATTATAAAGTATAAATTAAAAAAACTAATAATTTAATATAAGAAAGCTTAGCTATAGCTTATTTAGCTATTATAAATTAATAGCTAAATAAATAAACTATTATGCTTATACATTCTTTATATAAATTACCTTTATAATTATTACTTTATTATAAACATTATTTATTAATTATATTTATATAAACCATACCTTTAAGAGCGCTATTATAAATACCTTTATTATATTTTATATTAATAAGCCATCCTAGCTTAATTATTATTATTTTGCTATTTAATATATATTAAATATTATTATATATTAATAACTTAAAACTATTCCCTTAAATAAATATAATAATATTATATATACTTCTTTCTTTAATAAAAATTATTATTAACTTTCTTATCTTACTTTTATATTATAATAAATTAACTTAAAATACTTTACCTTAATTATTATTAATAATTATAAATATATTATTATTATAATAATTTTTACTAAGCCCTTTATATTAATTCCCTTTCTTAATATTATAATTTCTATAATGCTATTATTTTATATAAAAGCCTTACTAACCTTATTTATAAAATTAACTTAATTAAACTTAAAATTAAAAAGTTTTAAGAAATTTACTATAATATAATTAAGCATTAACTATTCCTTTTAAAGAAGAAAAATATTCTTAATGCTAAAGAATGCATTTAAGAGTTTATTATTTAAGTTCTTAAAATAAAGCTTCTTAAAATTAATAACTTTATAACTATTAATAAAAAGAAAGCTTAATACCTTTTAATTAAATATTTATAATTATTTTAAATTTATTATAAATAATATAAAAATATTATAAGCTTTTACTTATATTTAATAATTTAAATAAATAACTTAAAAATTAATAAAAAGGCTATAAAAAGCATAAATATTATAAATTTACTTAATATTTTTATTAACTCTTAATATATATTATTAATATACTTAATATATAATTAAAACAATAAATCTTTATTATTTTTTATACTTTTTAATATTATAAGCAGCTATTCCTTAAATAATAGCGCTTAAGCTATACATATTTATTATAAAGGTAAAGCCTTGCCTTTAATTACTTTTATATACTTTAATAATAATAAAAATAATTACTTTATTAAAATTCCATTATACTTTTATTATAAAAATATTTATTATTTTATAATAAAGAATTTACTTAATATTAATCTTAATAAGCAGCTTAATTTAAAGATTTTTAATTATATTAAAAACAGCTTATATAGCCTTAATAGCAATATTATATTATTAAATTATAAATTTACTTTAAATTAAAGCTATAATATTATTAGCTAATTTACTTAAAAGAAAAAAACCTTAAGCAATAATTTTAAGGTTATAATTAATAATATTAAGCTTAGTTAAATTAAGGTAATAGCTATTAATTATAATATATTGCTTTTTATTAAGGATTGCTTACTTTATTTAAAGGAGTATGCTAATTAATTTTTATTTATATAAAAAAATTTCCTTTTTAATTATGCTATTAATTTCCTATTTATAATATATAATTACTTTCCTTATATTAAGATACTTTAAGTTAAGCTTAAGTTCCTTATAAAATTATTAAACCTTATTATTAATACTAACTTAATTATTTTAAATAAAGATAAGCTATATTAAGCTAAGAATATTTATTATTATAAATTATTAAAAGTTAATTATAATTAATTAATTAAAGATTTTACTAAGTATAAAAAGCTTATTAATTATTAAGCTATTTAAATTTTTAAATTAAAAGGAGCTTAAAATAAGCATAAGTAGCTTATTTATATCCTTTATAACTTAAAGGATAGAAATATTTTTATTAAGATAAAAGTTATTTATAATATTATAAATAAAGTAATAAGTATATAATATATATTTAGCTATTTTATTAACTTTTTAATTATTTAATTTATTTTATTTAAATTTATTTTTATTATTTAAATTATCTTTAATAAGCTTTTTTTAAATATTAATTAAGAAAAGTTTTATATTATTAACTTTAATTTTATTATTATTATATTAAGTATTTATAATTAATTTTACCCCTTTATTTATAACTTTATTATAATAAATAAGGTTATTATTAAGAAATAAATAATTAAGGCAAAAGATATTTATTATTAGCTAATTAATATAGCTGCTCTTTAATTTATTATTATATATTGCATTATTAAAAAGTAATTAATTTATTACCTTATAATAATAAGAATTAATAATTATTTTATTAAATAAAACTTAATTATTATAAAAATATAATTTATTATTAATAATATATAAGTTTAAATAATTAATAATAAGTTTAATATAGCTAAATGCTTTCCTTATTATAAAGGCTTTCTTAATAATAATTATAATTTTATTTATACTTTATTAAAGCAATAATATTTATTAATTAATAATAATAATATTATTAATAATAATAAAGAAAAAGAATAATTTAGCAATAATAATAAGGAGGATAATATTATATTATTATTTAACTTAGCAAAATAAATAAGCGCTAAGAAGTATATTAAAAAGGAAAAGGTTAAGTAATATAAGGAATATTAATGCAATAACTATTTAATAAAGGGTTAAATATAAATGTTATTATTATATTATATTAATAAAATTATAAACTTTAAATATATTAATATTATATAACTTTTTTATTATATAAATAAAATAATACTTATATTTAAGTAGCTTAATATAATTTATTATTAATATATATAATATAATTTATATTATTATTCTTTATATTATTATATTATAAATTATTATTATAATATAAAGAACTTTTTATAAATTCTTTAATTTTCATTAATATGCATATATAAAAATAAACTTTATTATTAACTTACTTAAATTATATTTATATTATAATTAATTTAATGCATATTTAAAATATATAAACTTAATAGCTTTATTATTATAAATGCGTTATATTAACGCGCCTTTATTAAATGTAAATAGAAATACCTTACTAAGCTTTTTTTATTATAATAAGCATAATATATAATTATTTATATATTATAAATATGTTTAATATATAGTATTATACTTTAATATTAATTATATAAGGTATTTAATTACCTTAGCATAATAAATATACTTTCTTTTAATTTCTTAAAGGAAAATACTTTTATTTAAAGGGGGAATTATTAGGCTTATAGCATATTATTATAGTATAATGATTTATTATAACATAATAAATAGCTAGTTTAAAGAAAGCATGGAGATTTCCCTACTATACTTTGGTGGTATAAACCACCATATCATGGTAATACTTTCTTCAAGACCTCTTTAAAAAAAAGAATTAACTTTTACTCCCAACCTATAGCAAGTATTAATAATAAGCTAGCCTTAAGTTATTTATTATAAAGTACTTAAATAAGGTTTATATTTAAAGTATAAAGAAAAAGATTTATTTCTTATTTATACTTATATTAAAGCTTATTTTTATAAAGCTAAAGCTTGTTAATTAATTATAATAAATAAAGCTTAAATTATAATATATTTTCTTTCTTTAAAATTTTATAATAAGCTTAAAAATATAGCTATATAATAAAAAATAAAGAATATTATTATTTAATTATTTAAGTATATTTTAATGCTTTTTAATATATTAAAGGCTTAATTTATTTTTTATAATTAATATAATTTTATTTTTTATAATTTAATATATTAATTAAAGTAAGTTAATAAAAATAATTATTTAAATATAAATTAATAGTTAAATTAATAGCATTTTTATAATCCTTTAATTTAAGCTTTTTATATAAGCTTTTTTATTTAAAATTTTAAGGTTATAAACTTATTATATAATTTATTATTAATTTAATATTTAATTATAAATAATTTGCTTTATTAATAAATATTTCTTAAGTTTTAAAAGTTTTATAATATTAAATTAATTAATATTATTTACTTATTTTAAGCTTAAGTTAACATGAAGTTAACATTATTTTTATGCTTTACCTTATAAATAATATTTATATATTAAAAATAAACTTAATTAAATACCTTTTTTTTATTAATAATAAGGAATAAAAGTTATATTTAAATTTTTTATAATAATTTAAGTAATTATACTTATAATAATTAAGTTAATTATAAATATAATACTTAACTTTATTTATTAAAATTATTATAATATTAATATTTATAGCTTTTACCCCTTAAATATAAGTATTATTTTCTTTTATTATAATATTAAAAATATTTTTATATTATTATAAGGTAAAGTAAAAGGCTTTAAATATATTTAATTACTTTTTATAATTAAGCTAAGCTTTTATTATAAAGATTAAATTATTAATTATTAATAATATTTTATATTTATTTAATTAATTTTAAATCTTTATTACATAAGCTAATTAATTAAATTAAATAAAAAATTTTATTATTTCCTTTTTATAATATTATTATAATATAATTAAATTAAGCTTAATATATCTTTACTTAAAAAAAAATCTTAAATATAAAGTAAACTTTTTTTAAAAAGCTTTTTAATTATTTTTTAAATATCTTTATAAAATTAATATAAGATAAAAATTAATTATAAAAAGTTTTTAATTAATTAAATATATATAAAAAAATTAAACCCTTTTAATATTAATTACTTTTTTATTTATTATAAATTTAATGCTTATCTTTATTAATTAAATTATTAAATATTTTTAAAATAAAAGTTTTTTAAAATAAGAAAAAACTTAATAAATTATCATTATTTTTTTTAAGTTTTACTATATTAAGTTTATATAATTATATTATAAATTTATAATATAAAAAGACTTTAAATATATATTATAAACTAGCTTTAAGTTATTTATTATAAAGTGCTTAAATAAAGTTTATATTAAAAGTATAAAGAAAAAGGTTTATTTTTTATTTATATTTATATTAAAGCTTATTTTTATAAGATTAAAGCTTATTAATTAATTATAATAAGTAAAGTTTAAATTATAATAATATTAAATATATATTTTTTATGAAAAATTAATTATTTTAAATTAATATTATATTTATATTACTTATTTTAAATTAGTAAAATTAATTAAAAATAAAAAATTAAAAGTAATTAATATTAATTTATATTAAATTTAATTAATTTCTTTGCATTAAATAAGTATTAAAGTTAATAAAAATGAAATAATATTATAAAAATTAATTATAAAGTAATATTAATTATTTAATAATAAACTATATTATAAAAAATATTTTATATATATATATATATATATATATATATATATATATATATATGTATATATATATTTATATATATATTATATAAATTTGTATATTTAAAATTCTGATAAGGGCAGCCGGGAAGGGGGGGGGGGCGGCGGCCGGAATTGGGGCCGGGGACGTTACCATCCTCTTAAGTATCCCACCAGTACTCAACTTCTCAGGGTTGAGTATGAACCCGCTATCGAATCTGAATGCGCTGGTGGCCACGTTTCCTGTATTCTGGAGCAATTCGACGATCGCCTTCCGCCGTACAGCGCTCTGTCCTACTATTGGGGTGAATCCAAACACACCAAGCAGATACCAGCATATCTCGGAGGCACACTCATTGATATCCACGAGACACTACGGGAATTCCTCGATGAAATGCAGAGATCCCAGGAGACTGAAACCTAGCTCTGGACAGATTTCCTGTGCCTTAATCAAGACAATAAGACTGAGATAGGTCAACAAGTGCGGGGCATGGGTGGCATTTATGCAGAGGCCGGGGAGACAATCTCCTGGCTTGGTTGCGAAACGTCTACCATTGCAAGAGGTGTCCCAAACTTCTAAGTTGGCAGAGTCTCTGAGGCTCATAGCAGAGCGTGTGTCCCTACATCGTCACGCCGGTGAGAACTTCTTTGCTCAGTTGCCGAACTGGGCCACCATCATGAGCAGCTTAGCGGCTCAATGATCAAATTATCTATACTTTCCGAAAGGATCTCGAGAGGTAACATAATTAGGCATGGGAACATCTGGGCAAGCAATCCTCGACGTTCTATCATAGCAGTTCTGGACCCGGGTCTAGATTGTGCAAGAGATGGCCTGGGAAACAATGTCAAGCCTAACTTTGGCTCTGTTTCCATTGACTTCGAAGTCTTCTTCCTGGCGTACTGTCACGTATATCACGAAGCGAAGTCGCTAGGTGTACAAAGAGACGTGACACGTACCACCAAGGTCGCCATCCAAGCAAGAGCAGCCGTGACCGACAAAGACATTTCGATGCTGATAATCCTGCAATGGGGCAGGCACTGTGAAAGCACCAATATTGTTGATCGAATATATGGCTTGCCTGGATCCTAAAGTTTCACGAGGCGGAAGCATCATCAACTTTTCAGTCACTGGAAGTCGATTATAACAAGGACGTCGAGTTGGTCTTTTGGGACGTCGTCTTTGCATTCCAAGGATCAACCGCAGGGATCGAAACGATCGAACATGAAGTGTACTTCACGGACCAGTTGGTCGAGTTCACAAATTTCTTGCCTGATCTTGCCCGCTCGCTGCATTGCTCGTTTTCACTGCAAAACCTGCTGCTCTAGTCTGGCAATGAGGATGATCCTCTACCGGAGAAACATGTGACTGGACTGACTACTCGAATGGTCAACACGATTGTCAGTGTGGTAGGCAGATGCATGTTTACAGCGAGAACTGATAGTCTACATCTGGAACCATCACGTCTTTCAGCACGTTTCTTTCATTCATTGCGTGGCCGTTGCAAGTCGTCTTTCGGAACAATTGAGGCAGACTTGGCCACCATTTTCCTTGGATATGCTGATTGTGGTGTGGTTGATGAGCAGGAGAGATGGAATATCACGCTTATAACTTTGGAGATTGCACAATTTCGAGGATTTCGAGTGTGGCAAGTGGTCCTATATGCCCGCTCCAGAACCCCCCGTAAAGGATAATCTCAACGACCATGGCGAAAGGAGCAAAATAGAATCGCATGTTCGATGGAAACGTTCCGGGCCGGTGCCAACACCCTCCGGGAGACAAGAGGTCTCTGTCCTCTCGCAGACCAGGCGAGCAGACATGCACAACTCGAAGTTCATCAGTACCATGGCTCCCGTCTATTTCTCGACTTGCTAGACCCTGGACTGAACTTGAGTTTCGGGACGACAATTGGATGTACGGGATGTTCAGCATCATCGTCGATACTACTACCTCCAACATATCGAAATCTGGCCCCCTGACTTGAAGAGACGCAGTCCACAAGACATCCTAGTATCTCTCCACGGACCCTTCGAAATAGCAGGTCATGGGTCTAGGTATATAGCCAACCGACTCCTCGTATTCTGGAACAGAAAGCTATGCAGTTCTATAATCACGTGCTAGTTATTTTTCCTCGAACCATTTTAATAATACCTTTAATTTTTCACAATCAGTAAAGTTGGCTAAATTATTATAAGATTATTAAATTTTCCTGTATTATGTAGTAGTTATTTCATATAAGATTAGAAAAATAAGTGGGGGATTGTTAATATCTTTACTTTGTTTTCTTACCTGCCTCCTACCTCTGTCTTTTTCAGGTTTTTTATTTCTTGATTCATCTAGATGAGGCCTGAGGGGGGCGGGGAGGGCAGGTGGTCGGCATTAGGGAGGACGCGAAGAGGTGCGTGAGCCCTAGCTAGCCCAGTAATAGTGTCATACTGTCTTCTTCATGTTAGTATTCCCTGAATCACGCGATGAGAACAACGCCGATAATGTATTCGTCTAGCTGTGCATGTGCTCGAGGACATAGCTTCCTACGAGGGCGTGACTGAGTAAGTAGGCTGTTGGAACCAACTAGACAGGTCAGTTGGGCCTATGAGTTGTTGAATCTATTTACAAAAATACCGGGTAGCTAATAAGTAGGGACGGAGCATGTGGGCCTGAGTGCAGGGGCAGCCGGCTTACACAAGCAGCAGCCGGCCTCAGCACTCTTCTTCCCCCTATGCGCCTTTGTCTACATCGCCCGTCAGATTGCCAGCCCTCTTTATGACTTCTTCCTCTGACAGACGATAGCGTCAACTTGACCTCGACTAAAGAAGCAGAGAGCATGTCTCGTGACGGCAGCCCAGTCCGTCAAAAGTTTTAGTCATCTTCGGCTAGCAGATGCAGATTCGGAGCAGTTAGCTCCGCAGTGCTGGGATGTCTGCCAGTCTATGACTAATTTTCTGGTTGCCACCGACCAATGTTGAAGGGCAAAAATGTCCTTCGCACAAATAAGATGCGTCTATAATGATCGTCAAGCGATTATGTGCTTGTAACTCAAAAACCGGGACGACCGTCCACTCAGCCCATAATCACGTTTGGGGTCGATTGATGCTCGAGCAGGCAGCGATTAAAAGCTAGCTCTGGGCATAAAGTTACGGAATTGACAAGAGGCAAGGATCCGGGAAACAAGCCTCAGAGCCGTGACACGCCAACATGACGCGTTTGACGTCTATGCTGGCTGCCTTGGCCTCTTCACTCCCTTTGTCCCATGCCGCGTCTCTTCAGAAGCTCAATGTGACGCTCGAGAAAAACCCCAGCAACGTGGGCTTCTACATCTACGTGCCCGACCAGCTTGCGCCGAACCCACCGATTCTCGTCAACCCTCACTGGTGCCACGGCGATGCACCCTCCGCGTTCGCCGGCTCCAAGTTTGCCGACCTGGCTTCTCAGTACGGGTTCATTGTTATCTATCCTGACAGCCCCAATCTCGCCGACAAGTGCTGGGACGTATCTTCTGAGGCTACCTTGACCCACGATGGAGGGGGGGACAGCCAAGGGATCGTGAGCATGGTGGACTGGACGCTTGAGGAGTACGGGGCCGATGCCACGCGCGTCTTCGTCACAGGTGTCAGCTCTGGTAAGCGCCATTCTTCTCCTTTTACGGTTCCCCGTCTGCCATGTTTCGAAACGTTCCAGACTGCATCACTTTGGTGCCGGTAGCAGGTGATTAACAGGCACTAGGCGCTATGATGACCAACGTCCTCGTGGGCGCCTATCCCGACGTCTTTGCCGCAGGCTCTGCCTTTGCAGGCGTCCCATTTGGGTGCTACGGCGCCAACATACCGGCCAACACAAGCGATGTGGCTTACTGGAACAGTGACTGTGCAGATGGACGCGTTCAGCACAGCCCTGCCGAGTGGACCTCGATAGTGAGAGCCGCATATCCCGGATATGGCAGCAGCTGGCGGCCAAAGATGCAGGTGTTCCATGGAACTGTGGACGAGGTGCTCAATTACACAAACTTCGGCGAGGAGATCAAGGAGTGGACGGGTGTGTTTGGCTTGAGCCAGACACCCACGGCCACGACCCAAGACACACCCCTCGCGAACTGGACCAAATACGTACATGGAGATGAGGATTGGTTCGAGGCGTATAGTGCATTGAATGTCCCACACAACATCCCTGTGCAGGCTGATGTCGCGGTGGATTGGTTTGATCTGCGATGTACTGAGGGCGATTGTTTTCGCTGGGGAACAGGAGGGCCCGAGAGTTGATGACGAGAACCAGAGCTATCAGATCACACGAATCTGGCAGTAGGGAATTAGCACACCACAGCAACAACGAATGACTTTCTGATATCCTACCAGACTATATTTAACGTTAGGTCCATGCAAGAGAAGCCAGAGTTAAGCGTCTTGATCTTTCGCGGCCAGTACGTGACCTGCGAGACGACGGAGCTTACGAGTTGTAACTAGTGCACATCCCGTTACCGCACACGATCGTAGAGTACATTTGTCCAGAATGCCTCAAGCGGAAACCGCCGACTTCCTATCAGACACGACAGCGAACACCGCGATTGATGCAGCAGTATTCTGTGCTATTATACTGCTCAGTATGTTGTGGTGTTCCTTACTACCTTCCTAGAATCAGAACATCTTCCGCAGCCAAGTCAGCTAGCTATGCATCTGCTTCCCAGTGGGTGTGGTATGGTGTGTAAGAAAGGATGGGAGAGAACACACGGACATCGGGCTATATCACTCGAAATGTCTAAACTTGTCCGAGGTATATTGGCTTGGGTGGTGCATGATGAGGCGACGTGATGAGCAGCAGCCTGCACTATGCGTAGCTCGAGCTGGAGATATGCTAGGTACTGTAATTAATTGTATTCTGACATATAGGTTCCTACATGGGAAGGCTACTATCGTTACACCGATCTTTCAGCTGCTAGCGGAACGGGAAGTATCCTTGACCAGCACGAGGGGGGGGGGAGGCTGGTGCTTTGTCCCACTGCTCCGTATGGATGACCAGAATGGCCAGTCAGCCAGACAGTCAGACTGCTGCCGTACCCATTCAGCCATTCCTTATCTGAACAGGAATGTTGATACCGGTGTTGCACTGCCGGCATACCTGGGGTCTGCTAAGCAGCAGGCGGATCTCAGTCCAGAAGAGGAAGCTCAGTGTGGCCCCTGACTCCCGTCCCATATCAGTGATTGTGATCTACTGCCGAGCGACAGTATAACCTTGGAATGAAGCTTAATGACCTGTCGGCTCCGAGCCCGACCCGCCGAGGCTTGACCAGCTTCCCATGTTGGGATAGGTCGTGCCCCAACCGCGTCACGGTATTGGTCTGTTTCACATTTTGTTCATCCGGTTCTGGTAGCATTGCATCGGTGTCAAAGTCTTGGCGAACGCGCGAGCGACGAACACCACTGGATGGGCCGGAGATGCCAAGTCTTGCGATGTCCACCTGGGATATCAAAAGTTCAAGACGAGACACCGACCTGTGCTGTGCCGGACCGCGTGCTTATCTTCGTTGGCTGTCGGCACGTGGATGCCATAGCGTCTTGACTCGAGGTGCAGTCGCAAGCGAGATGACCATCAGGACGAGTGTGCAATCATGTGTGCCGGCCTACAGGCACTGCGAGGGCAGTCGAAGGCCTCATATATTGGCACACACACACATACATTCACGCATTGTAATAAGCAACATGTATATCTACCTGTACGCCCGCTCAATGCCTTCAACATGCGCGCCAGGTGTCTACGAGCAGCAGTCTCCTTGACCCCCAACACCTCCAGTTGAGCCTCTCGACTTGTGGCAAAGGAACAGTAAAAGGTCAATCGTCATCCTCATCATCATGAAGGCCTCGACTTCCCTCCTCACAGGTCTTGCCGGCCTTGTGGCCATTGTCTCGGCGGCCCCGGCGCCCATGCCAACACCGCCAGGCATCCCTACAGCATCTACGGCCAAGACCCAGCTGGCGGCTCTCACAGTCGCCACGCAGACGGACGACGGGAACTATGAGAGGGACCTGTTCCCCACGTGGGACACGATAGAGGGCACCTGCAACACTCGGTAAGTCTGTTCTTTCCGTGCAGGAACCCACCCTGTCTGCCGGCCACTTGACCAGTCGAGGCTGATATTGTCCGCTCTGTCACCCAGCGAGTATGTCCTGAAGCGTGACGGCACCAACGTCGTCGTCAGCTCGGCCTGCACTGCTACGTCTGGGTCGTGGTTCAGCCCATACGACGGTGCGACCTGGACGGCAGCTAGCGACGTAGACATCGACCACATGGTCCCGCTGAAGAATGCCTGGATCGTAAGTCTCTCACATGTACCCTGCCGGCAAACACCGAGGGACCGAACGCAACTGACAATGACACAGTCTGGGGCCAACGCCTGGACCACTGCCCAGCGTGAGGCTTTTGCCAACGATGTGACCCGGCCTCAGCTCTGGGCCGTAACGGACAATGTGAACCAGGCCAAGGGTGACAAGAACCCCGCCAATTGGAAGCCGCCGCTGTCCACCTTCTACTGTGTCTACGCGAGGAGCTGGGTTCAGGTCAAGTACTACTACAAATTGACGATTAGCAGCGCAGAGAAGACGGCTCTGACGAGTATGCTTAACACCTGCTGAGCGTCCGTGGCCCTTTTGTACATGCATGGCATACTTCACGTGGCAAGGTGGCCTGGTGGAATGGTGTTGGGGGGCTGGGTTGACGGGGCCAAAGGATGACGATCAATCAACGACTGAACATGAGAAAATCTGAGCGGCCTGATTTGTCCCAATTTCTTCACAGTGGGCCGTCTAAATTCCGATTCCAAGTGATGTGCGCTGAATCGACTGGTATCATTATTGCATTTTCCTGTTCCCTGGGCCGTTGGACTGTCGAATGCCTTTGCGAAACGGGTCCCGTCGCCCGCTCAGACACTGATTGTCTTGAAGACGCTGAACTCCTGACCCGTGGCAACCAAGGCCCCAGGAATCTGGGGGTGCCAGTGCAGCTCCTTGGCCTGCTCGTGGTAGTGCACAAACAGCAGCTGGGGCGGCACATCATTCACGCCTGCGGTGTCCTTGCTTTCTTCGTCATCCAGCTCGACAGCGAGGTCCCACAGCGTGACCGTGTTATCGCCGGCCGCGATGGCAACGATGCTGTCGTCGGTGGGGTGCCACTCGACACTCGTAATCTGCTCCTTGTGGTAGTCGAAGCTTGCGACTGGCGTGGGCTTCTCGGTGGCGTTGGGCTTCCACTGCCGCAGGTCCCACACACCCCAGACCCCGTCATCGTCCCCGGAGGCCAGCAGGTTGGACCTCTGCTTGCTCCAGCTCATGACGTTGACGTCGGTCCTGCTGACTTGCATCGTGATCATGGCCTGCCGGCTCTTGCTCCTCACGTCCCAGATGCGGATGGAGCCGTCAGACGATGCTGAGGCAAAGACCTTGTCCTCGCTCGGACTCCATTGGATCTCCTCCACGCTGCCAGTATGGCCTGTGAAGGGCCTGGTGTCTGTGACCCAGCCACCTCCATCAGTGCGAGTCGTCACGTGGATGACACCGTTGTTGTCGCCGGTCGCAAGCTTCCCTGCCGGCGACAAGGGCGACCAGTCGACGGCATAGCCTTCTGACTTGTGGGCGCGGATCGTAGAGAGGGGCTTATTCTGCCTGTCGGAGACCACAGCCCCAGGCGTATCGAAACTGGAGAGATGGGGCGTGATGTCGTGGATGTAGACGTCGGAGGACTCGGTCATGGTCGCGACGAGGGTGGTGGGAGGTTTGGAGGGGTCCGAGTTGGGAGTCTGGTGGGCGCGTATGCGGTTCGTAGTCGAGGACAGAGGAATGCTCTTGGACTCCAGGATGGGATCAGCATCCTCGTCGTCATCGTCGTCTTCCTCGTCATCGCTGTCCTCGCCGTCCTTGTCCATCCTGCTCAGGCCAGCGAACTTCATGACCATCAGTGCGTTCTCGTTGGCACGTTGCCCTTCGGCCTGGGTGCCCGAGACAGTGTACATGGTGGCGGGATAGACCTTGCGGTTGTCGCCGAGGGAGTCGCGGATGATGTCAAAGGAGAGGCAGGGCCACGGGGTGGAAAGGTTGTGAAGCATGTGGTAGGTGCTCGGATCGGGCGCCAGAGTCTGGCCGGGCTCGAGTTTTGTACGGCCGACGATGAATGTGCCGGGCCCCGTGGCGGCGCTGTCGACGTCCATTTCTCCTGCGGCTGCCCACGAGGGAGGATCATCAGTCATGGTGGCCCCACCCGGCGGGTTGTCTCATGTCTCGTCTGGTCGCAGCCTTCCTCGACGAGCTTCGCGATGGGACGGTCGCGGCGCAACCCACCTGCTTTCTCCTCTGCTTCCCTCTCAGCATCTGGCCTGCCATCGACACCGGCCTCGAGGATCTCGTCCTCGCTCTCGAACTCGTCCTCGAACTCGTCCTCGAATTCGCCCATGCCGTCGTCGGCCTTGTCGTCAATGTCCATGGCGTCTGGGCGGTGGCCACCCTTCAAGGGGCCGTCATCGTGTTCTCCTGCACGCTTGGACATGGTGTCGATGCTTCAATCGTGCCTTGAGGAGACAAGAGTCGAGCCAGGGGCAATGCAACAACTTGTATGTGAGGTTGAAGCGGCTCAAATCAGCAGGCAAGACACCTTGGTGGACGATGGAGGGGTCTCTGCTTCAAAAAAATTGGGCGGCGATAAGATAAGCACGGATAAGATAAATTGCAAACAAGTACCTGGGTACCTATCTCCGAGGTACTCACTACACTTGATAACCGCTTCGATCATTCCTCCTCCGGAGCCTGCCCGTTCTGAAAGCCAGTCCACTGTCCTCTTTACCCTCAGCCAGTCTCTCGCCCTTTCGGTGATTGCTAAGCGCCGCGCGTGTTTGCGTCGCTCTCCAAGCCAGTGTCCCCGCTCGCCTACACACCACCCACGAGTTACTACATCTACCATGCGGCCCGAACATGCAAAGCAGGTCTTGCCCAACTGTTCGAGTCGATGCAGTGTATTCATGCTGGCAAAACCGAACAAATTGCAGGCGTTGAGTCAAGCCAGGGACTTCCTGCTTCAGATGTGCTGACTCCAGAAATGTGCCCACTGCAGTGTATCATGCCCTGGAGGCTTTCAAGCAGACCTGGACCAAAACGGGAAAGGATTTCTACTCGCTCTGCCCAAGGTCGAAGTTGGAAGGCTTGCATGGATCAAGCTGTCACCGGGCTTTATAGAATTTGCTCGTAAGACACATGAAGGAGAGTGCCTTCCTTGGTCGGCTATGACGGCTTGGCAATGATCCTTGTAGCAGCTGAATCAGGAACTTGGCCTGGGCTGGGTCAAGTTGTGTTCACATCCGGCGATTTCAGGACCTGTTGATGTGATAAACTGGGCTGGGCTACTCTCTTGCTAACCTACCAGGGGGGAGGGGGGGTTTTGTTTAGGTGCTGCAACCAAGTCAATAGAATAGTAACATAATAGTGATATACTGTTAAGGTTCTAACAGTATGTTTTTTTATATGCCTTGCATTATTTATATATTATTAACATATAGTTATTCTTAATATGCTGTAATATAATATTAATTCTTAATATAAGAAATAAAAAAAGAGCTTTTTTTTCCTTATCCTTAATTTAATTATTTATTTATTTTTTATTAACTTATTTATTTATTATTAAAAACAAGCCACCCAAACAAATAAGGGATAGGTTTTGCTAAACCCTTTTAAGGATAACTTAAGAAAAAGCTTTAATATAATAAAAAGGGAAGATAAAAATAAAAAGAAGCTAAAGAAGGGAAAAAATAAGTATTTTAAAAATTCTTAAAAATAAAAAAAGCTTAATTAAAGCATTAAATATATATAAAAAGAAAAAGTTAATTTCTTTAAAAATATTTAAAATAAGCATAAAAGCTAGCTTTTTATAATTAATTAAAATTTAATGTAATATTATTTTTTATATATTTCCCTATCCTTATTAATATACCCTTTTTTAAGCACTTTATAATAAGTATTGCAAAAACCATTAAAATAAAACCTTATTACCTTTAATTAAGCCTTTAAGTTTTAAAATTTACCTTATTATAATTTTAATTATTATTATTATTTTTAATCCCTTGCTTACTTATTTTATTATAACTTTTATTTTTTTATAAAAGCTTTAAATATTTTTAAAATTTACTTAATAATATATTTATTAATTATATTTTTTTAATTATTAAAGTTTAATTTAATAATTAATATTAATATAGTTATTAAAAATTTAAATATTTTTATAAAATAAAAAATAAATTTATTTTTTCTTTTAATTATTATATTAAGCATAATATATTAGCTTTATTAACTTTTATTTTTGCTTTTTATAAAGCTTTTACTTTTAAGTTTTATGCCTTATATTTAATTATTTAGTTAACTTACTTATAAACTTTTTAAATTATTTTTAAATAAACTTAATTATTACTTTAATTATTTAAGATTAATTAATATGCTTTAAATTTTATTTATATTTATTATTAAAAAAGATAAGTAAGAACAATCCTTATATATATTAAGGTAATTATTTTTTATTAATTTTAAAATATCTTATAATATAATATTTAAGCTAAAAGCTTATTTAATTAAAGTTTTACTTAATTAATTTTAAGTTATATAAAAGTTTATACCTTATTATATATTAAATATTTAAAATTAAATTATTAAATTAATTTATATTAAAGATATTATTTTTCTTATACCTTTCTTTTAATTAATAATAATTTTAATATATTATAATTTAAATAATTGCTATTAAATAATTTCCCTTTATAATAAAAGCTTATTTTTTACTTTAATTACTTTTATATTATTAATTTTAATAAAGAAAATTAATATAAATATTTAAATAACTTTATTAATTTTATTAAGCTTTAATTAAATAGTAAATATTTAAATAATAATATTAATAAGAAGTTTAAATATTTTAAAATATATAATTTTAATTAAAGCAGCCTTAGCTTAATTTTATATTTTTTAATTATTCTTTCCTTAATTTTCCTTAAAGTAATTTTTAATAAATTTAATAATATATTATTTATAAAATATATTATTAATTTATTTTAATTTTAATGCAAACTTTTTATTAAATTTTTATATTTTATTCTTTAAGATAATTATTAAATATTTATAAATAAGCGCTTTAATATTCTTATTTATCTTGCTATTCCTATTTATTAATATAAAACTATTTTATAATAAATAATAATTTTTTATTTTATTAAAAAGTATTATTATTTAATAATTAAATATATAAATAAATATAATAATAAATTTATAATCCTTTATTAATTTATATTATTAATATTTTATAAATAAGATATAATTATAATATAAAGGTTTTTTAAATAAAAATATAATATCTTAAAAGTTAAAAAGCTATTAAATTATAAAAGTTATAATATATTAAGTTTTTAATTCTTTATATTTATAAAGCATTTTTTTTATATTAAAGAAATTAAAAGTAAAAAAACTTAATATTATTTTATTAAGTTTATTAATTTAATTAATTTTCTTAGCTTAAAATAAAGATTAATGCTTAAAAAATATTTTTATATTATCTTTATAAGCTTATTATTAAATATTATTTATTTTATATTAAAGAATAATAAATAATTAAGAGTTTAAGTTTATTAAATATTATTTAAATAAACTTTATTTATAATAATTCTTATTTTAAAAGAATTTTTAAAAAAATTAATATTTACTTTTTAAGTAAAATTTTATTAATTTTATATATTTATAATATTTAAGAATTATAATGCTTTATTAAGTAGGTTTTTAAAATTATTAAAGTAAAAAAGTTTTATAATTATTAATATAAAAATTTTTTTTAAAATAATAAGTTTAATTATTAAAATTAAAGCATTAAGGTTTTAAAATATTTTATAATATAAAATTAATTAAAATTTTTTTTTATTTTATTTTTTTAATTAAAAAATATCTTAGCTTTTAATTATAAAAAAATAAGGTAAAAAAAATAAATAATAAAATAAAGAATAAATAATAAAAGTTAAATAATAAAAAAAGAAAGTATAATAATAAAAAAAGCTTTATACTTTTAAAAGTTATTATATAAGTAATTAAAATAAAAAGAATTAAAAATAAAAAAAAGATATAATTAATATTTAATTATAACTTAAAGTAGCTTTTATAAATAATTATAATTTATCTTTAAAAAAAATTTAAAAAAAAGAAATTAATATATTAAAAATATATTTTTATTAAAATAGCTAAATAATAGCTAACCTTTAATCTTTAATTAATAATTATATAAAATAAAAAAAATTAAAAGAAAGCTTAATTATAAATAAATAAATATAGCAATATATATAAGCTTAAAATAATAAAAGCTAATAACTTATTATTTTTAAATTAAATAATTATATTAATTAAAAAAAAGTAATAAAAAGGCTTATAAATTATTATTAAAAGCTATTAATTTATTATTTTATTAATAATTAAAGTAAAAAAAATATATAATTTTTTATTTTTCTTAAATAATAATTAATTATAAAGTACTTTCCTTTTAATTTATAAGTTTATTAAATATAAATTAAAATAAGTTACTTAATTAAAATTCCTTTATAATAAAAAGATAAATAACTTTTTTATAAGTAAGGAATTAAAGATAAATAACTCCTTTTAAGTAATAAATTAATTTTAATTAAAAGCAAGGTAATAAATTATTTCTTTTAAAGATAAGGTAATTTATTATTAATATTACTTATTTCCTCTTATTATAGCAACTTTATATATATAAATTTCCTTTCCTTCTTTAAATTCCTTTTTCCTTTTTTTTTTTTAATATTTTTTTAACTTTAATTAACCTTTAAATTAAGTTAAAATTAAAGCAATATATTATAATCCTTTTATTTTTAAATATCTTTTTATAATAATATCTTTATTATTAAACCCTTTTTAATTAAAATTAAAAAGTTTAATATTAAAAAATTCCCTTTTTCTTTTTTAAGTTATTTATTATAACTTATAAGTAAAATAAGTCTTAATTAAAAATATTTATATTTCCTTTAAGTTAAAAAGCATTCTTAATAAAAATTAATTTATTAAAATTATTCTTTATAATACTTTTATAAAAAGCATTTATATATATAAAATTATTAATATTAAATAAAATTAATACTTTATTTAATAAATTTCTTAATAAGTTATAAAAAAGTAATTTTTAAATACTATTAAGAATTTAATTAAAAGTTATATAAATATTATTATTATTAAGAAAAATAATAAAGCTTTTTATAAAAAATATATAATAATAATATATAATTACTTTAATTATTATTATTAAATAACTTTACTTATAACTTTTTATAATTATTAAAATACTTTCCTTTATAAGTATTACTTAAAATATATAAATTATAACTTTTCCTTAATTATAAATAAAAATATTCTTATTATAATCTCCTTTTTTAATTATTATTCTTTATATAATTTTTATAATAATGCTTATATTAATTATATTTATTATATTAAAAGATTTAATTATACTTTTAATAAATATAATAATATAAAAGAAATATAAAAGGTAATAATAATTAAATAAATAAAGTTTAAGGGTATGCTTAGCTTAATAATTATTATTAATAAAATAGCATAACTTAAAAAAATAATTAACTTTAATATTATTTAAAATAAAAAGGCTAGCATTATTTAAAATTAATAATTATAACCTTATAATATAAAATTTTTATTATATTAATTATAAAAATAAGCTTTTAATAAAACATAAATAATAATTAAGATAAAAAGAAAAAAAATAAATAAATTAAGTTATTAAAAAAAAGAAAGTTTTTAATTTTAATAAAAAAATAATAAATAAGTATATAATAAATTTTATAATGCATTTTTTAAAAATATAATATTTTTTATTTAAACTTAAAGCTAAATTTAATTAAGTAAATAAATATATATAAAAGAAATTTTATATTATAATAAATAATTGTTATGGGCTTGGCCCCAAAGGGGCTGCAGGCTGGCTAGCGCCTTCTCCCATAAGCTGCAAAGCAGCAACCAATTAAGCCAAAAGGTACGTAATAATCCAAGCTCCCTTGGATTATCTAGCCACACTATATAAGGCTTGGGCAATAGCCCAAGCCCATTACATAGCCCCTTCCTCCAGGGCTCCCTCCTTATATATAGTAGTACAACTACCCCCAAGGCTTACCCGCGACATCGCCTTTCAAGCCAGGGATCTTCTTTACGAAAGGGGTGCCCGCATTTGCGGCAGACATGACTCAAACCCTCGACCCTAGAGCTTGGATTATTTATTATGGGCTGGCCCCAAAGGGGCTGCAGGCTGGCTAGCGCCTTCTCCCATAAGCTGCAAAGCAGCAACCTTTTAACTAGGCCAAAAGGTACGTAATAATCCAAGCTCCCTTGGATTATCTAGCCACACTATATAAGGCTTGGGCAATAGCCCAAGCCCATCACATAGCCCCTTCCTCCAGGGCTCCCCCTCCTTATATAGTGGTACAACTACCCTCAAGGCTCACCCGCGACATCACCTTTTCAAGCCAGAGATCTTCTTCATAGTTAGGTGAGACCATGACTCAAACTCTCGACCCTAGAGCTTGGATTATTTATTATGGGCTTGGCCCCAAAGGGGCTGCAGGCTGGCTAGCGCCTTCTCCCATAAGCTGCAAAGCAGCAACCAATTAAGCCAAAAGGTACGTAATAATCCAAGCTCCCTTGGATTATCTAGCCACACTATATAAGGCTTGGGCAATAGCCCAAGCCCATTACAATAATATATATATATAAGAAAAGATAACCCCCCTTTTTTAAATAAATACTTAAGCTAAGATTTAAAAGTATTACTAAGCTAATTATATTAAAAATATTAAAAGTTATTTAATTAAAGCAAAGAAATATTAATAAATTATAAAGGCTTATTTTTTAAGTTTTTTTGCTTTATATATAAGTATATTATAAGTTTAATATTTTAAATATTAAAGTTTAAAGAATTTAATAAATTTAAGCTTATAAATAATTAATATATTTAAGTAATAAATAAAGATATATTTAATTAATGTTAATAATAATTAAAATTAAAATTATTTAAAATATTTAAAAAGGAATTATTATTATTTATAATATTTATAAAGTTAATTTTTTAAAGTAAATAAAGTTTAAGTTTTTATATCTTAAAATAATTAATAAATATTATTAAGTATTTAAAGTTTATAAATATTATTATAATAAATCTTATAAATAATAAAATAATTAAATTAATAATAAATTAATTTCTTAAATAAAAAATAATTAATTTTTCTTTATTTATTAATAAATAAAATTAAGTTATTTTTTTTAAAAAAAATTAAATTAAGGGAAATTATAATATATATTTTATTATATAGCTTTTTTTTAATAATTAAAGATTAATTTAATTATTACTTTTATATTTTATAAAAAATTAAAAAGTAATTAAAATTAAAAATTAAAAGCATTTTAAATAAATATATTTAAAGTTTAAGCTTAAATATATTATATAAAAATAATAATTTTAATTAAAATAATTAATTTAAAGTTATAAAAAAGATAAAAAAAACTTTTTTTATAAAATTTTTTAAATAAAGTTTAATTAATAAAACAAATATAAAGTAAAATTTATATTTAATTTTTAATTTCTTTATTAAGTATTTTTTTAATAATAATTATAATAATAAAATATTTATATTTAATAATATTATTAATATAAGAATTATATATTAAAATTATAATTTTCTTAATTTTAATTATTAAAAATATTAAATAAATTAACTTATATTTTTTTATTTTTTATTTATTATTATTTTTATTAAAAGCCTTTATTTAAAAAGGAATTTTTAAATAAAGAAATTTTTAATGCTTTTTAAATTAATTATTTTAAAAAATATAACTTTAATTTATTTTATTAAGTTATATTATTTTTTAATTAACTTATTATATTTTTAATTAAAAAATAAATATTAAATATTAATATAAATTTTAATAAATAATTAATTTAATATAATTAAAATAATTTTATTATTATAAATTTAAATATCTTATTTATTATAATAAAAGCAATTAATAATATTTTTTTAATATTAATATATATTTTTTTTAATAATATATAACTTAAATTTAAAAATAAATAGCATTTTTTTTATAATATTTAAAAAAAGTATAATAATTTTTAATAATTTTATATCTTTAATTAAAATTATTTATAATTTATTATTATAATAAATTCTTTTTAAATTATTTTTAAAAAATTTCTTTATAAATAAAAAAATAATAAGCTTTTTTATAAAAAAATAATTATTATTATAATATTAAATTTTTAAAATAAGTTTTATAATAAAAATATTAAGTAATTTTAAGTAATTCTTTTAATTAAAAATAATTATTAAATAATAATAATTCTTAATTAAATAATTAAAATTAAAATAATTAATTAAAAAAAAGCATTATATTAATTTTTAATATTTTTTTTAAATTTATAATTTACCTTATTTAATAATTTTAATAATCTTTTAAAAAATATATTTATAATAATATTTTTAAAGCCTTTAATATAATAAATAATAAAATTATATATTTTAATTATTATTAATTATTTTATAATATAAATACTTAATATATTTAAAGTAAAGTTTTTAAATTATTAAATTAAAATATTTAAATTTATTTTTAAAATAAAATAAATATTATAAATATAAAAATATAAATACTTAATTATATATAAAATAACTTTATATTTTTACTTTATTATATTATATAACTTTTTAATCTTTATTTAAATATTATTTTTATATTAAATTATATATTATATTTTATTTTTAATTTATATAAAGTATATATTATATTTTTTAAACTTATATTTATTATAAAAATAATTTTATTATTAAAATAATTAATATTAATTAAATATAGCTTTAAAATAATTATAACTTTAAAAATATTTATAACTTTTTAATAATTTAAAATTTATTAATAAAATTTATTTCTTTTTAAAAAATTAAATAATAACTTAATAATAATTTTATAAAAAAATATTTATTTTTTATAAAAATTTAATAAACTTAAAAAGAATTTAAATTTAATTATATTTTTATAAATATTTTATTTATTAATTTTAATAATTTTCTTATTTAATAAAAATTAATTAAATATTTTATATAATTAATAATATTAATTTATTATTTATATTATTTTAATTTAATAATATTAATTATTTTTTTAATTAACTTAAAATTATAAACAAAATTATTAAAATTTTATACTTAATTATATATTTTTAAACTCTTAATAAAGTAAGTATTTTTTTATTTTTATAATTTATTTTTAAGCTTTTAATTATAATATTATTAAAAAAGAATTTATATATTATAAAAATTAAATTATAAAAAATTTAAATTATATATTATATAAATTAAGTAATAAAATTTATAATTTTTATAAATAAACTATATTATTAAAATAATTTAATTAAAATAAAAAAAGTTATAATATTTTAACTTTTTTTATTTAACTTAATTTAATTATATTTTAAAAAAAGTTAAGAAAAAATAATATTTTATATATTATAAACTTTTTAATAAACTTATTTATTAATAATAAAATAAAAGTTTTTTTAATTATAATTTTTTTAACTTTTAAAATATTATTAATAAGTTAATAATTAAAATCTTTTTTTTTATAAAAAAGTATTAATTTTTATATATAATATAAAATTTTTTAATAACTTTATTAATTTATTAATTTTTAAGTATTTTAATAATTATTTTCTTTAAGGCTTTTAAAAATTAAATTATCTTTACTTAATATATTTTATAAGAAATTATTTAAATAAATTATAATAATATTATATTAATATTAATTTAAATAATATAAAATTAATTTTATATTAAAGATTTTTTTTAATTAAAAAGTAAATAAATAAATATTTCTTTTTTTTATTTTAAAAAAAGTTATATTTTTTTTATAAAAAAATATTTAATTAATTAAATATTAATTTTAATTCTTTATTAATTAAAAAAAACTTAAATTAAATTTAAATATTATATTTATTTTTATAATTTTTATTTATAATTAATTTTATTTTTTTTTATAAATAAATTTTTAATTAATTATATTTTTAAAAATAATATTATTAAAAAAATAATTATTTATAATATAAATTTTAATGCTTATTTATTTATAAAAAATTTTAATTAAAGATTAAATTATTTTATTAATTAATTTAATAATAATTAAAGTAAAAGGAATTTTATTAATTTATTTTTTAATATATATAGCTTTTTTTAATAAATAAATATTATAAATATAAGTTAATATTTATTAATTTTTTCTTTTAGCTTAATAAATTCTTTAAATTTTAACTTAAAAATCTTTTATAAATATAAAAATTAATTTTTTTTATTTTTATTTTTTTTATAATTATATTAAAATATATTAATATAATTAATATATTAATTAATATTAAACTTTAATTAAAATTTAAAAAAATAAAGAAATACTTTTAAAAATTAATAAATATTTTAAAAAACTTAAACTTTTTTAAATAAA